>NW_027204141.1:0-39338 GCF_024711535.1 Dipodomys merriami | reverse complement strand
GGGAATGGAAGGCAGTATGGAGGTTCCTAAAAAGACTAAACATAGAACTCCCGTAAGATCCAACTATCCCACTTCTTGGCCATCACCCAAATGATTTCAAAATAGAGCACAATAAGCTACCAGCACAACTATGTTCATTGCAGCATTGTTTACCATAAATAAGATATGGAACCAACCCAGTTGCCTCACAATAGATGAATGGATCAAGAAAATGTGGTATATTTACACAATTTTATGCTTCTGTAAGAAAGAATGATATTGTCCCTTTCATAAGAAAATTGATAGACTTGGAAAAAATCATATTAAGTGAAGTAAGCCAGGCCCAAAGAAACATAGGCTCTATGATTTCCCTTATTTGCAATTAGTATTATCCTGTTAGTCCTGACAGAGGATTATAATAGCTGAAGTACTATAAACATATGTGTGATCATACAAAATGATGCTAATTGAAATGAACACGAAGATATTGAAACAGCAGGTCTTATTTTGTTTAGTTGTCAACCTTGATATAGCCAATGTACAGTAACTAGTTCTTTCTTTTTACTTTATTTCATTTTTCTTTTCAAATTAGTTTTATCCCTGGCAATTCTTGTCTTTGATTCTGGTACCCTCCATCCTATATATGCATGTATTTGAGGAAAGGGAAGGGAAATAACAAAATGCTGAAAGATGACCCAGTGCAACAATAATAGGTTACATTAAAGCGGGAATGATCTTTACAACAACCTGGGGGACATGGGGGGAGGAAGGAGTGGAGGGAAGGGATAGACAGAGAAAAACAATAGAGTGGGAAACAATTTTCAATGAGAAATGTAACTTATTCGTGTAAATATAACCCCTCTGTACAGCATCTTTACAATAAAATATTTTTAGTGTAAAAATGAATTTTTCCCATCAAATGTCAAGCTGATACCATTGGAACTTCTGAGTTCATGTGAAAGAGTGTTTTAGGAGTTTCAAGAAGCTAGTACTAAGTACAAATAACCACAATTTAGTGATAATAAGAAAAGCTCTTTTTATTGTACTATATGAACAAAAGAAAATTTCTTTTTGTTTCTGTTCACTTAGAACTCTCTTTGCCATCTGCATTGTTCCAAAGTCAAACTAACCACTTATCCTTATCTTTCTTTGGTATCTAGCTTTGGCATGTAATCTGAGATATAAGCAGTATTCTTTTTTCAATTTGGAGGCCTAGCAGGGAGGTGCTCCTTCCTGGTCAAGAGGTTAGACTGGAGGACCCAGCACACTTGCTGTGGTTTCTTCTGCACAGCTCACTGAGGAACTTACTCAAATATGTTTTCAAATTCTACCAATAACTCTTATTAGTATGAAGCACTTAATTAGAAGTCACTTTCTCAAACTCCTATTTGAGTAATAAATAGAATAGGAAAAATGTTGTTTGCTATTTTTTATCACTACATATCTTAATGTCTAAGTATAAAAGCCAGACTTACTCTAAGGGCCTAGAATAAGCAAAATGGCTTCTAGAGCTCAGATTATTTCTTTCCACAGAAGATGACAGCAGCAGAAACTGGCAGAAGGAAGAGAAAGTTTAATGTCTCCTTAATTCTTAAGTTTCAATGCTCATTGAGGAATCCTCAGGACTGAGGACAGTTTAAGGACGTAACAGATCCTGTGTTGTTTTCTATCATAGGAAGCAGACACCAGTCTCCCATCACTCTTTAGGTGACACACATGAGTGGTGTTCTTGGTGGGTCCTGAGAGGGTCCAGGACGGCTCTGTCATGATCACTGGAAACTCGGAATTGCTCTCTAAGAGAACGACATAGAGGAATGTGGTAACAAGACCTGAGATAGGGTTTTGTCAGATCTAGGTGATTTGTAACAGGCACTAATGCCTTCTGACTAAGAATGTGAATATATCATCAGGGTCCGGCACACAAATTTATCATGACGCGTTACCTTGCACCATTTCATAATGAAAGCCAAGAAAAGATAATTAATGCCCTCTGGACATGTTTTCATCAATATTTATTAGATAAAAAGTTATAAAATCAAGTTCATGTTGAGGAAAAATCCCAGATGAAAACCAAATTTCAGGGGCATTTACAAAAACTGTTGTTCCGTATATATCATATGTGACAAATTATTAAAACTTAAAGAAGCTGTGTAAGTTAAATTGATTCTTTTGTAATACTGCTGCAACTTTATTTTACATTTCAACTACTTAATAAAAATAAGGTAGGCCAAGCATCACCAGTGGCTCACATCTAGCTTCAACTGTGGCTATTAAGAAGGATGAGAGGAGTTCCGGGAAGATGGCGGAGGAGAAGCTGGAATCTGAACAAGCTCTCGCATAGAAAGGAGTTTTAGAGTTCCAGTGAACAGTCCTAAGCCAGAGAATCACACCAAGTGTGTCATCACAGGACAGAGAGTTAGACAAGAGAGGGGAAGCCAAGGAAACGCAGCAGCTGCCGCTCCGGCGGCAGGGCCGCGGCAGCAGCGACCACCGCCGCGGAGACATACCTGAGACACAGAGAGTCGGGAACGAAGGAGCCAGACGCAGCGGACGAGCGGATTCTACCCAACACCAACAAGAACTGACAAGGAGCGAACATCTTCATCCTGCTGTTTGCAGACCAGAGACGACCCAGGATCCAAGACTCGGCGTGAGTACAAGCCTGACATCCTCACTCCTCAGGGAGCAGAGGAGGGAAGGCCACCCCTCCCCCCCCAGCACCGGTGATCTCCATCTTGGATACCGACAAAGCTCGGAGGAGCTGCTAGCTCCAGCTCAGGCCTTGGAATAAAATGAGTCATTTAGCAGGTCACAAGAACTTAACGGCAAAGTGACCTGCCAGACTCAGCTCCATCCAGGGAAAAGCCACCCAGCTCAGGCGCCAGCCATCGGAGTGCCTTACTTCACTGGGTAACCAGAGCCAGAGGCTGCCCCTCCCTCTAGCAGCCTCGACAATCAATTGAAAAACAGAAACCCTGAGAATGGCTCCAGGCTGGGCGCTGTGAGCTTTATCACAAAATAGCCCCAGGGAAAAGCTACTGTTTATTGAAAGGCCTCAACTCTACCCAGAACCTAGCCTCATCACCACATCCCCCTCTTTTGTGACTCTCAAAGCAGACCACCCTCCCAGAAAACTAACCTGGGAGGGGGATCTCAAAATCTTGGGTAAAGCAGAGCATTTTTCTGCCTCTTCCAACCAACCGACTTAAGAAACCAATCAAGCCACAGGACCTCAACCTGACCAGAGACTCCAACAAGAGACTGGTTGCAGACAAAAGGGAGATACAGGATTCTTCCCACTCCTCCCCCCCCCAAAAAAAAAAATCAAAAGACTTTTTTTTTTCTTTTTTTTTTTCTTCTTCTTTTCTTTTTTTTGCTTGTTTTTTGTTTTTTGTTACCTTATATATATATATATATATAAATTTTTTTCCCTTCTAAAACTTTTATTAATCTTTAATTTTTGCCTCTTCTGAAAAAATAATTGTTTTCCAGTAGCCTTTTTTTTTTCTCATCTTATAATTTTTATTTTAGGAATACGTGAATAAGAGTTTTCCTTTCTTTTCTTGTCTTCTTTCTCTTTTTCTTTCTTTTTAATTATCTTTTTGTTTTTTATCTAGCTCTACTGAACTTCTGATCTTTTCTTCTCCCGTTCCCATCCTCAAAGCTTTTCACATCTCCGCTATGTCCCTCCCCTTCTCTGAACATATTCACATTCCACTCTAAATAGACGGTCTTTTAACCTCTATAATAACATTAATTTTTACGTTTCTATTATTTTTCTGGTCTCTCTTTATTCCCCTTTCCGTCTCTTCTTTCTCTCTCTCTCTCTACTTGCATCCTACCCAACTCATTTCCTGCACTGTGATTAGGACATAGTTAACTCTCCCTGTGCCTCCCCACACCAATCTACTCCTATTTTTTACCCACATCTCTCCCTAATCCTAATAATTTCTGGTTTTCCAAATTCTTTTCTGCGGTTCGAAGTCCTTTAACATATAGTTGTTTGATGTTGAATAGATGTATCTGTTGAACTAGATTGTATCTGTAAACTATTGACTGTACAAATGCAAACTTTGGTTGATGGTTGCCTTAAGATAGTGTTCTAGCACAAAACTGGTGCAATCTTTATCTCAAATGGGCCGAGTAAGCCGAAAAAACACAAGAAAAATGGCAAATTCGGGTATCTCAATTCCCAACCTTGATAATCAGGGATTAGAACAGATAAAGAATAATCCAGAGGAGAGTTCCCAAATAGCTCTACAAACACTAATAGCAAACATGATAAATGAGAAGTTTGACAATGTACAAAGGACTCTGTATGAGCGTGATAGGGAGAGAGAGGAGGCATCCCAGAAGTTTATACAGGAATATCATAAGCGTGAGGAAGCTTCTCAAAAACTGATACAGGATTTGCGTGAACAACTTGAGAATACTCAAAGAGAAAGGGAGGAATGGCGTGAGCAGGCAGAGATCACTCAAAGAGAACTGCAGGAATCCCACAGAAGGGAGGAAACTAATCAAAGAGTAATTCACGAATTAAGAGACCAGGTAGAGAATACACAAAGATCACTAAAGACATTCATGGAATCCATTAACAAAGAGCTGAAGGAAGTCAGGGAGACCACAAAGGGAATGCTGAATGGAACCCAACAGAAGGAATGGGAGTCCAAAGAAACCATAACCAATCAACTAAGTGATTTCAGAACAAACACTGAACACCAAATTAAGGAAGTAAAGAAAATCATACAAGACCTAAAACAGAGCTTCAACAAAGAACTTGAAACCATCAAAGCTGACCAATTAGAAGGAAAAGAGATAAAAAACAAAGTAGAGAGTCTCGACAGCAGGTTAGACCATGCAGAAGATCGAATCTCAGGGATTGAAGACAGCCTTGATATTATAGAGAAAGAACATACAACCATCCAAGACAAGTCCAAGAAATATGATAGGTCTATCCAACACCTGGAAGACACCATCAGAAGGCCCAATCTAAGGATAATGGGTGTAGAGGAGCACCTAGAAACAGAAGTTAATGGTCTAGGAAATTTGTTTAACAGGATCCTAGCAGAGAACTTCCCAAACATACAAAAAGATAGGCCTATTCAGATACAAGAAGCTTTTAGAACCCCAAATAGACCAGACCAGAATAGGACATCCCACCGTCACATTATAATCCACACAGGATCAACCCAGACCAAGGAAAAGATCCTTAAAGCTGTCAAGGAGAAAAGGTTAATCACCTATAAAGGGAAACCAATTAGAATTACCTCAGATTTCTCAGCAGAGACAATCAAAGCAAGAAGAGCCTGGAATGACGTATGCCATGCCCTAAAAACAAACAACTATCAACCAAGAATACTGTACCCAGCTAAACTCTCCTTCCTAACTGAAGGCCAAATAACAACCTTCCATAGCAAAGAAAAATTGAAACAATACATCTCCACCAAACCAGCCTTGCAAAAGATTCTTAAAGATGTCCTACACATAGAAAACCAACAAGAACGCAACAAAGGCCAAGAAACTGCACCCAAACTGAGAATCCAAGAACCTTAGGAAGAACCCAGTTTTCACAGCCCCCAAGAAGGTGGATAACATGGCAGGAACCCTCAAATACCTCTCAGTCCTATCTCTTAACGTTAACGGACTGAACTCTCCAATTAAGCGACATAGACTGTCTAGTTGGATTAAAAAACAAGACCCCTCTATCTGCTGCCTGCAGGAGTCACATCTTGCCCGTAAAAACAAACATATTTTCAAAGTTAAAGGCTGGAACAAAATCTACCAAGCAAACGGCCCTCATAAACAGACGGGAGTTGCAATCCTAATATCAGATAAAATAGACTTCAAACTAAAATTCGTGAGAAGAGATAAAGAAGGTCACTACATACTAATTAAAGGATCTCTCCTTCAGGAGGATATTACAATTCTAAATATCTATTCGCCAAACAATGGAGCACCCAAATTTATCAAAGAAACACTACTTTCCCTCAAATCCCATATAGATCCAAAGACATTAATTGTTGGGGATTTTAACACACCACTCTCCCCACTAGATAGATCAACTCGGCAAAAACTCAACAGAGAAACCGCAGATCTAAACAGCTGCATAGATCAACTAGACTTAACAGACATTTACCGAACATTTCACCCAGCAGCAACAGAATACACGTTCTTCTCAGCAGCACATGGAACGTTTTCTAAAATAGACCACATTTTAGGCCACAAAGCAAACTTGTCTAAATTCAGAAACATTGAAGTTATACCTTGCATTCTCTCTGACCACAAGGGAATAAAATTAGATCTCAACACCAAAAGCCACCAAAGAAAGTCCGGTATCACATGGAGGCTGAACAACACACTGCTGAATCATGAGTGGGTCATGGAAGAGATTAGAAAGGAAATTCAAATGTTCATGCTATTCAACAAAAATGAACACACAAATTACCAGCTCCTCTGGGACACAGCAAAGGCAGTACTCAGAGGCAAGTTTATAGCTCTGAGCTCCTACATCAACAAATTGGAGAGATCGGAAACTAACAATTTAATGACACATCTAAACCTCCTTGAAAAAGAGCAGCAAGATAAACCCCAATCCAGTAGACGGAAAGAAATAATCAAAATTAAATCAGAATTAAATGAATTAGAATCCAAAAAAACTATAGAAAGAATCAACAAAACAAAGAGTTGGTTCTTTGAAAAACTTAACAAAATTGACAGACCCTTAGCAAACCTTATCAGAAAAAGGAGAGAACACACCCAAATTAATAAACTCAGAGATGGGAATGGAAACATCACCACGGAAACAACCAAGATTCAGAACATTATTAGGGGATACTTCTCAAAACTTTATGCTAATAAGTTTGAGAACTTGACAGAAATGGACCTTTTCCTAGCAAATATTGACATGCCAAAACTAAACCAAGATGAGTTAAACCAGCTTAACAGGCCCATATCAAGCATCGAAATAGAAACAGCAATAAGAGACCTCCCAGCTAAGAAAAGTCCAGGACCAGATGGTTTTACAGCGGAATTTTACAAGGCCTTCAAAGCAGAGCTCACACCAATACTCCTCCAACTCTTCAATGAAATTGAAAGAGAAAGCTCACTACCGAATACATTCTATGAAGCCATCATAACCCTCATCCCAAAACCAGGCAGGGACTCATCAAAGAAAGAGAACTATAGACCCATTTCTTTGATGAACATTGATGCAAAACTTCTCAACAAAATTTTGGCCAATCGACTTCAACAATTCATCCAAAAAATCATACACCATGATCAAACAGGATTCATTTCAGGGATGCAAAGCTGGTTCAATATACGCAAATCAATTAATATTATTCATCACATCAACAGGAGCAAGAATAAGAACCACATGGTTATCTCAATAGATGCAGAAAAAGCATTTGACAAGATCCAACACCCCTTTATGATGAAGGTTCTGGAAAAATTAGGAATCCATGGAACATTCCTCAATACAATAAAGGCTATATATGACAAACCTACAGCCAGCATTATACTCAATGGTGAAAAACTAAAGCCATTTCCTCTTAACTCAGGAACAAGACAAGGATGCCCACTCTCTCCACTTCTCTTCAATCTAGTATTAGAATGCCTAGCTACAGCAATAAGACAAGATGCAGACATAAAGGGGATCCAAATAGGGAAAGAAGAAATAAAACTCTCCCTCTTTGCAGATGACATGATCTTGTATTTAAAGAATCCCATAGACTCCACTCCCAAACTACTCAAGCTGATTCAAAACTTTGGCAAAGTAGCAGGTTATAAAATTAACCCCCAAAAATCAATGGCTTTTCTATATGCCAACAATGAGAAAAGTGTGGCTGAAATTAGGAAAGCAACTCCATTTGTAATAGCCCCACAAAAAATAAAATACCTAGGAATTAACTTAACCAAAGAAGTGAAGGACCTCTATGATGAAAACTTTAAAATCTTGAAAAAGGAAATCAACACAGAACTTAAAAAATGGCAAAACCTCCCATGCTCCTGGATTGGCAAGATTAACATCGTGAAAATGGCAATACTTCCCAAGGCTATCTACAAATTCAACGCGATACCTATCAAAATTCCACCCTCATTCTTCAAGGAAATAGAGGAGGCAATCCAAAAATTCATATGGAACAATAAAAGACCCCGAATAGCAAAAACGCTCCTCAACGGAAAGAACACTGCTGGAGGAATATCAATACCAAATTTCAAACTCTACTATAAAGCCATAGTAATCAAAACAGCTTGGTATTTGCATAAGAACAGACCTCAGGACCAATGGAATAGAATTGAAAACCCAGAAATGAACCTACAGACCTATAGCCATCTAATCTTCGATAAGGGAGCTAAAACAATAGAATGGAAGAAAGACAGCCTCTTCAGTAAATGGTGCTGGCAAAATTGGTTAACTACATGTAGAAAACTAAAGCTAGATCCTTATATATCACCCTGCACCAGAATCAACTCCAAATGGATCAAAGACCTTGAACTCAAAGCAGACACTCTGAAAACATTACAGGATGGAATAGGAGAAACCCTAGGTGTCCTTGGCTCAGGCCGAAATTTTCTGAATAGAGACCCGGAAGCACAACAAATCAAAGAAAGGTTGGACAAATGGGATTGCATAAGATTGCAGAGCTTCTGCAGGGCAAATGACATAGCTGGCAAGATCAATAGAAAGCCCACCGATTGGGAGAAGATCTTTACTAGCCATACAACGGACAAGGGTCTCATATCTAAAATATACTTGGAACTCAAAAAATTAAACCACCCAACAACAAATCCTCAAAGAATCAACTGCCCAATAAATAAGTGGGCGAAAGACTTAAAGAGAAGCTTCTCTGAAGAAGAAACAAGGATGGCCAATAGACACATGAAGAAATGTTCAACATCCCTAGCCATAAAAGAAATGCAAATCAAAACAACATTGAGATATCACCTCACTCCAGTTAGAACAGCAAAAATCAAGAACTCTAACAACAACAGATGCTGGAGGGGATGTGGACAGAAAGGAACCTTACTTCATTGTTGGTGGGAATGCAAACTTGTTCAACCACTTTGGAAAGCAGTATGGAGGTTCCTCAGAAGACTTCACATAGATCTCCCCTATGATCCAGCAATCCCACTTTTGGGCATTTACCCAAATGTTTACAAACAAGACCACACTAAAGCTACCAGCACAACTATGTTTATTGCAGCATTATTTACCATAGCTAAGATATGGAACCAACCCAGATGCCCCTCAGTAGATGAATGGATCAAGAAAATGTGGTATATATACACAATGGAATTCTATGCCTCCATCAGAAAGAATGACATTTCCCCATTTGTTAGGAAATGGAAAGGTTTGGAAAAAATTATATTAAGTGAAGTAAGCCAGGCCCAAAGAAGCATAGGTCCCATGGTTTCCCTTAATTGCAATATCTAGTATAGGTATGAGTCAAGCGGAAAAGGTCAGATAATGTGATGTTAGGAAAATGAACCCTTAAATATGTATTTTAATGTTTTCGTTTCTTTCATGCATGTGTTTCTAACGCATTTATAAGATTATTTCTTTGTTGCTTTGTATGTCCCTCCCCCACAGTGTAACCCCCGCTTTCACTATATTTGATGTCAGTATAACATGTGGAGGAGATGGGGACAAACAAGTCATTTAAGGACTCAGGTGGACCTGTTGCAACAATGAGAAGTACAAAATGTCATGTCAAAACCAGCTTTACAATGTCGGTGTGGGGGGTGGAGGGGGGTATAATTGGGTGGGGGGAGGGGGGAGGCGGGGAAGGGAAGTGAAGGGTAAACAAAGGAGGAGGCTGCAATGCTTGGTAAGAAATGTATGCATTATCCTGCCCATGTAATTGTAGCCCCCCTGTACAGTATGTTCTCAAATAAAATAAAATACAATTAAAAAAAAAAAAAAGAAGGATGAGAACTGTGGAAAGTGGATTGAAGCTACCGCAGGCAGGAAAATCTGTGAAACTTTTATCTCCAATTAACTGTTCAAATCCAGAAATGGATGTTTGGTTCAAGTTGTAGAGAGTTAGCTATAAGTAAAATAGCTAAAGGTCAGCTCCCTGAGTTCAAGCCCCACTATACACACACACACACACACACACACACACACACACACACACACACACACACACACACACACACACACACACACAACCTATCTCAAAAATAACGAGTGACCAAGGACCAGAAGAAAGATAATATTTTTTCTTTATTTTCTTTCATTTTTGTCATTTTTTCATTTATCTCTCTTTGGGAATGTAAAGGGGGCATAGCAATGGAGGGACAAAGGATGAACAAATGCAGCAGTGGCACTCAGTTGAGACTATGTTGAAAGTGCACTATGAAACTTGTTGGTGGGGAAGGAGGGGAAAACTGGAGGAGACGCAGGGAAAGGGTGACATTGTCCAAATAGAAATATCTTCATTGAAGTAGAGCTTTGGCTCAATATCAATGCCATTCTTCAGCAAAAGGGCTCAGGAACACTGCCCAGGCCATGGGTTCAAGCCTCATGACTATAACAAAAACAAAGACAAAAATAGGTAGTCATTACCAAACATATGTAACAAATCTTCTACATCACAGTAATAAGAAGAAGAAGGAGGAGGAGGAGGAGGAGGAGGAGGAGGAGGAGGAGGAGGAGGAGGAGGAGGAGGAGGAGGAGGAGGAGGAGGAGGAGGAGGAGGAGGAGGAGGAGGAAGAGGAGGAGGAAAAGGAAAAGAAGAAGAAGAAGAAGAAGAAGAAGAAGAAGAAGAAGAAGAAGAAGAAGAAGAAGAAGAAGAAGAAGAAGAAGAAGAAGAAGAAGAAGAAGAAGAAGAAGAAGAAGAAGAAAGAAGGAGAAGGAGGAGGAAGAGGAGGAGGAGGAGGAGGAGGAGGAGGAGGAGGAGGAGGAGGAGGAGGAGAAGAAGAAGAAGAAGAAGAAGAAGAAGAAGAAGAAGAAGAAGAAGAAGAAGAAGAAGAAGAAGAAGAAGAAGACGAAGAAGACGAAGAAGACGAAGAAGACGAAGAAGAAGAAGAAGAAGAAGAAGAAGAAGAAGAAGAAGAAGAAGAAGAAGAAGAAGAAGAAGAAGAAGAAGAAGAAGAAGAAGGAGAAGAAGAAGAAGAAGAAGAAGAAGAAGAAGAAGAAGAAGAAGAAGAAGAAGAAGAAGAAGAAGAAGAAGAAGAAGAAGAAGAAGAAGAAGAAGAAGAAGAAGAAGAAGAAAAGAAGAAGAAGAAGAAGATGTTAATAAAAACCAAACCAATGAGAGAAAATCTAAGAGAGCAAGGTAAGGGGTGACATTTCCAAAAAGAAATATACTCATACCTGACTTATATGACTATAATCTATGTGTAAATTACCTTTATCATAATATAAAATTTAAAAAAAAAACAGAAATATAGTGCTGGAGGCAAATCTGAAATGGAAGAAGATCAGATTAATATCCAATACCAATTTCAAACCCCATTATCAATTTCTCTTTCAAAAATGGCTCTTCTCATCACTTGTACTTTCCCTAGCTTATGAGATGGGGTGCAAATATTTAAAGGGTGAGGAATGAGTCATACATACAAGAGGAATTTAATAGTACCTGTAAAGAGCAGTACTTGCTAGAACACATGTTGCCTAGAACACATGTTGATACCATGTTTTCTGAAATATACAAACCTAGTTGAGCTTGCATACAAGCTCCACTCTATACAAGCTGTGGATTCAAAGTTAACTAAAGTCTCTGGACCTCAAATTCTTCATAGGTAACAATAGTTATATCACAGGATTATGAGACCTGGATGTCATCAAACATGGTGTGGGTTGTGTTTTAAGTGTGTGTGCAACACTCAAACACTGCTGGGGCGAGTAAAAACTGGCGTGATGTTTACCATATTACTTAACAGTAATACAACACCTACTACAAGCTCACACCTATAATCCTACTTATAAAAGAGGTTGAGGCCTCAGGATCTAGGTTCTTTGTCAGCCTGGACCGGAAACTGGATGAGACTCATCTCCAATGACCTCTAAAAAGGTTGGAGGTGGAGCTTTGGTTCAAATGGTAGAGTGCTAGACTTGAGCATAAATCTCAGGACATTGACCAGGCCCTGAGTTCAAGCCCTAGGGCCAACACACACACACACACACACACACACACACACACACACACACACACACACACAATTTTGTATATTCCTATCACGTCACTTAATACTTTTTCTCTTCCAAGCCCACCAGTTGTTGTTGTTGATGATGATGATGATGACAAGGACTTGCTGTGAAGCTCAGGGTGCTATTAAACTTACAATACCCTTGCGTACTGGGATTACAGGTATGTGTACCATACTTGACTTTACTCAGTAACTCTACTTATAACATTTTTCTGAAAGAAATTTATTCAAATTCATGAAGATACTATGGCTTAAAGTTGTTCACACTAATTTTCAAGTGTACAAAATGTAAATAATATAAGTGGATATAGTACTATGCTACCACATGGTAATTCCAGCCAAAACTCAGGAACCTGACACAAGAGAATAAGGATTTGAGGTAAGCCTTGTCTACAATGTAGGACTTCTTCTATAAAGGAAAAAAAGTATAAATATTAATCTACTAGGAAATATATAATATGTTAAATTTATATAATGGAACAAATAGATCATTGTTAATGAAAATAAAATGGCTTTTACTAGAAATGAGGAATCAAATGTGCTCACTGTGTAGGTGAGTTAGAAAGTTCTTACCAAAAGCTACATACTTTTCTTGTTTTCTATTCTTCCAAAATTGTTTGCTTTCCAGAATCATGCCTTATCTTTCCTTACTGGTTTCTTTAGCTTATTTCATACATGCCCACAGGGTCTTCAACTATCATTTATTTATGTGAAGAGCTTGCAAATATCTCTCTTCAGTCCAAACTCCTGGTATGCACCTCTGTTCCATATATTCAACTACCATAAATACTTGTGAAAGAGTAATCCTGTCTTTCTATTACTGTCTTTCTATTAATGTGTCAGTAAACTTTAGGAAAATAAAGGAATAACATCAATAAATATAACTGATTATTGTAATAGTAATGTTAAACATTACTACAATGCTGATTATTTTCTGAGCAATTTAATATAAAGCTCAAGGAAAGCAACGTTTTTGAGTGCTGATATTGGAGTTTAAACTCAAGACCTTACCTTCTCACTTATGCATTTTCCCTCAAGGGCGGTGTTTTACTCTTGAACCACAGATTCCCTTCCAAATTTATTTGGGGGATTATTTAGAGATAAGAAACTCATGGTCTTTCCTTCTTGGGCTGGATTTAAACCTGGATCTCAGTTCTCTGAGTAGATAGAATTACCAGTGTGTGCTAACAATGTCCAGTTTCAAGGAGAGGGCAAGTTTCTGATTTCAAGCTCCAGTAATAGCACAAAAACAAAAACAAAATTATGACATATAAATATACTGATAAACTAGGAACCCAAACAAACCAAATGTGGGTATCTAGATGGGCGAAAGACTTAATAGCATTATTATCACTATTACCTTTCCTAGCATTTTGAATAACCTGAAATTATGGATTAAAGTCATAGCTTAGTTGGTAAAGTACTAGCTAAAGAGCAACAACATCAAACACCAAGTACAAGTCTCAGTCTCAAACTTTAAATGAAATCTGAAATGATTTTTTCCTTAAATGAAAATTGACCATAGGAAACCCCTGATACCTAAATGTATGGTCAAAGAAGAAAATTGGAAAATGTTCAGGAAGACAGACTTTTAAATCTCAGTGATTACCATATGGACAGTAGATCAGACCATGTGTAACTTCATACTACATGCAGTGGGCTACGTTAAGGACTTAAAAATTGTACACATTTACACTCCTCAAAAAAAAAAAAACAAACACAACTTACCAGGACACTGGGGATTCACATATGTAATTCTAGCTCAGTGCTCTGTTACTTGAGCCACAAACTCCATTTTCAGCATTTTTGGTGTTTAGTTGGAGATAGGAGTCTCACAGGTTTTCCTCCCCTGGCTGGCTTTGAAACAAAATCCTCAGCTCTTTGCCCACTGAGTAGATAGGATTACAAGCTTGAACTGATACTCTTATTTTTCTATTCTATTCTTCTTTTGCTTTTCTATTTAAGAATCATTTCGTTAAGTGGCAAAAAAATCCTGCTTTTGAACACAGCAGAGAAAATCAATGAAAATAGAAGCTGTGTCTGAATAGATCAATAAATGGATATATATTTTAAAAGACGGATCAAAATACAAAATAACAAAACAGAGAAGAAACCAGTTGCCAATAACCAAAACAAATGAGTACTTTATCAGAAATCCTACCGTTATAAAATTTAAAAGTACAGTAATAAACAGCTTCAGATGATTTATTCAAAGATAAAACCTATCAAACCTACTTAAGGAAGAACGAAAAAAAATGGAATCTACACAAATTTTCTCAATTTACATTTAAATGCATTGCAATCTATAAAACTCTAGGTACTGATGAATTTATTATTGATTTTCCTAAAACTTTGAAGAGATCATTTTGATTCTACAAAAATATTTCCTTAGAAAGTGAGGAAATACTATTTGCCCTCTTAAAAGTTTCTCGTAAAAAATATCTGGCTGAATTTTGTCTGGAATTATACTCTATGTACTGAGCAGTTAAGGAGAATTGTTTCAGGACATTGAGTCTTCTAATCATTAAGTACTTGATCGTTCATTTACTTAGTCCTTATTTTTTTGTATAACATTTGAAAGGTTTTATAAAATCCATTAAAGATAAACTTCTGAATTGGAAAACCTTTTGGAGGGAATTTACTCAAAGCAGAATGATATATTTTAGGCATCTCAGTATTTAGAGCTGTGAGTATGAACTCCATGAACAGAATAACTTGTCTTTAAAGAAGTTTTTAATACATAGAGCATAACTAAGAAAAATTGTAGGTGATAGAGTAACTAAGGGAGGCCAGGACGTGGCCAACTGCCTCCATAGGAAGACAAAAGCTTGGGATGTACCCTGAGGGACAACTCTCCTGTCCTGTTCTGTCCTGTCGAGCTACTTGTCATGTATTGGGTACCTGCACAGGGAGGGCTGGAACTGCTCTCACAGCACCATGAACGTGGTTAGCTTGCTGCCATCCAAGGCCAGCAGCAGAAATCAGATGAAGTGGAGCAGGGATTGGATGGAGGGCGGCCCGTGCTTGATGGATGTTGCTTCTGTGCATACATGATGAAGACCACAGACCTGGTTTTGTTTTCCAATAGAGAAACTGCAGCACTGCCTGAGCCACAAGTATGTCCACTTGCCATGGAAGCTGTGGGCCGTGGAGTCCTCCACCAGCATGTTGGCACAGCCCTCACCGTCTGTGGAGTGTAGAAAGTAGTATCAAGATTCCCAGTAGTTCGGCTCTTTCCACAGGGTCAGGGCCCAAAATGGAAGGAGCTAAGGATGGCCCCATTTCCAGGAACCCCAACTGGAACACTTCAGGGCTCTGGAGAAGGGGTCCATCAACTGAACACCCTAGCCAGACATTCCATCCATTTCTGCCATCTACATCCATTTCAGGGACTCCAACACCAGCATGGACAGCTCTGCTGTGCTGTTTTGCTGGCCATGAGGGAAGAACAGCAGTATGCTCCTGAGCACATGAGCTCTTGGGCCTCAGAGGGCTTGCTCTGGGACATGTACCTGAAGAAGATGGTCCAGTACATTTGGTGTGCCCCATACTGGCCGCTTTTCTCCATGCAGCTTAACTTGCATGTGATTGTGGGCTTCATTGTGAGAGCCTTCCTGCTCCACCATCGCTGCTGCCAATGTGGCCCTAGTAGTATAATCTTTAGAAAGACTAGGACAAAGCCTGAGAATATTAATGCAAGAAATTGGGGTACATCAAAAAGAGGGTGGGGAAAGGGTAGACGAATGAAGGGAGGAAGGGGCAGAATGTAGTCAAGCTCATTGGGAGAAAATGAGGGAACAGAAGATGTTGTATGAAAGGAAATGTTCTCATCTGACTTATGCAAATGAAATCCCTCTACACAACCTCTTTAAAATAACTATAATCAGCTGGGCACAGGCCACTCAGGCCTGTAATCTTAGCTACACAGGAAGCTGAGATCTGAGGGTCTCAGTTCAAAGCCAGCCCGGGCAGGAAACTCCATGTCACCCTTATCTCCAATAAACCACTAAAAAACAGGAAGTGGCGCTCTGGCTCAAGTGGTAGAGTGCTCATCTTGAGTGCAACAGCTGAGGGATAATGCCCAATCCCAGAGTTCAAACCCCATGCCTGACAATAAATAAATAAATAAATGAATAAATAAATAAATAAATAAATAAATAAAACTAAATTTGCTAAAAAGGAATTCATTGCCTATACTGCAAAACTAAGAAATATAAGGGAATGGTGGGTCAGAGGGGGGTGTGATTATTGTAGGTGTGGCACAAATCAATATGCACTGTATTCATAAACTGCTTTTGTTATATGGCAACTCCTTTGTACAACTACTGAAAGATAATTGACAAATAAAAATAATAATTGAATAGATGTAAAATAAGATACAGGAGAAAGAAATGGTTGATAGATACTTCTGATATAGAACAGGGCTTCCTATTACATTGGGACCCTATAGAAGAACTCTACTGTTTTTGTAATATTTCAGAATAAGATGAGATTCATAAAGCATAGTTCATTATGATTTTTCAAAAATAATTTAAGTAGTTGTTAATAACCCAACAATACTAAATTCCTATATTATCTACATGAACAAATGTAATTTATTATCATGGTTTGAAAGAAAAATCTATGGAAACACTTTTATTTTTGGTAAGACATGAAGCTTGACCTCTGGGCCTGGGCACTACCCCTCAGCTCTTCAGCTCAAGGCAAGCACCTTACCACTTGAGCCACATAGCCATTTCTGGTTTTCTGGTGGTTATTTAGAAATAAGAGTCTCATGCACTTGCCTGCCCAGGCTGGCTTTGAAGCGCAATCTTCTGATCTCAGCACCTTGACTAGCTAGGATTACAGGTGAGGGCCACCGATGCCTGGCTAAAATTCTTAATTCCAATTAATAAGCAAAAACCCAGAACTTGAGGCTTTGCTTAAAAGGGGGAGTGCAGGTAGAAAGTGTAAAGCAAATACTAGCAGAGAGGCAAGCAGAGAAAGAGAGAGAAAGAGAGGGAAGGAGAGAAAAAGCGAGAGTAAGAGAGAGGGAGGGAGAGAGAGAGAAAAATGTAAAAACAAGAAGCAACCATGGGGGGAGACAGGCAAAAGAGTGTAATGAAAGTGAATATTATGAAAATAAGTAGTATGAAAATAGGAAAATATAATGGAGTCCATTATTTTGTACAATAATAAGACAATATATCTAAAAGAAATTATTTAGACAGTGATGAGGACATATTAGCTGGTGGGGAAGATATTATTTACATTCACTTAGGCCCCAAACACAATCTCTGAAGATGCTCCTGTTCTATCCGGGCCAATGAAGTGGCCACTGCCAGTTTTTGCAGCAAAAAAAGAAAAATGTCATTCTGAGAACCAATGAGAGATAATGGCCAGACATCTGTGGCTCAAGCTTGTAATCCTAATTACTCAGGAGCCTGAGATGTGAGGATCCAACTCAGGACAAGCAGGGAAGTCCCTGAGACACTAATCTCAAGTTAAACACTAAAAATAGGAAATGGAACTATGGTTCAAGTACAAAGGCTCCAGGACAGCACTCAGGCTCTGATTTCACCCTCAGGTCCAGAAAATACATACATATACACAGAGATACACAGACACACAGAAGCACAGACACACACACACACACACACACACACACACACACACACACACACACACACACACACACACAAAGTTAACTATGTATTAGAAAACTCAGTCATATGTCAACATTTAATGCTCACAAATGTTAACTCCCACTGATTTTCACATTCTCTTAAAAGGGACTATTTACTTGGCAGATGGTCCTGCATTTTATAAAAAAAAAAATTATAGTCATACTTCTTTGGCAGTCACTATCACAAATTTGAATGGCAGGAGAGGGGAGGGAATGGGAAACTGTGTAGCCACTTTCCTTGTGCTCCACTGATACTCTTATGCTTCACTACTGGAAAGACATTAGCAGGAATGACATGTGTCTAAAATAATTTAAAACCATTGAAATGGCCACTGATCATGTATAGACTGATTAAGTACAAAGTGACATATAGAGTGAAAACCACAGGTTGCTCTATCAAGTGAAAAGCAACCTATATATGATATAATTGGTAACATTTGATGTATGTATTTTATACTTATGGACATAGAAGTTTGTACATGCATGGGAAAGGTTCTAGCAATATATATCTGACAATGGAATTCTTTTGGGAACGGAATATATGGTTGTGCAGATGGAGTGGGGAGAAAATCTTAACTCCTAGATTAGAATTATGACATTTATATACAACCAAATCTATTTCTCTCAAAATTAAAAAAGATGTACTAGCATATGAAATAAGAAAAATAGCACATAAATCTGTAGTAATTTTTTCTCACTTTTTGATTAGCACACATTCTTCCAAGGATTTGATTTGTATCTTTATGAGACTCATTTCCTCCATCACTCTCACACATCTACAGACTTTTCTCAAATCAATGTCAACATGCTTTGTTGGTCATTTTTTACATGCATTAAAAAACTACCTATTTTGAACATGTTTTCCCACCTTTGCCCTCTCTGTCCTTCTCACTTCCATTAAAACACACATATAATAGTTGTTTAGCATTCCTATATCTCATTTTAATTAAATTGCATAACAATAGTATTTAAGAAATTTCACCATAAAATTTTACAAACTTATATTGAGTATTTTTAATCATACTGATGGCCTGACTCTCCCTTTCCCCATCTAGCTTCCTTTTCAATATTCAACGGATTTCGGTGAGATTCCTTTGTCATCATTGCCATGCACAGATGCCAAATAACATTTATTTATCCTTCCCTAATCCTACTAATTCCCTCAAAAATTCCCAAACATATAGACATATTCTATAAATGTATTTATATATGATTCTCTGTGTGTTTACATGTTTATCTTTTAGATTGTGTATTTACATATTACAGAAAACATGTGACCTTTATCTTTCTTAACCTGGCTTACTTCACTCAGCATGATAGTCTCCATTTCTATTTCCCTGCATATAAAAACATTTCACTCATCTTAATGCATGGTGTGAAGTAGAAGGGAAAGGCCTGGCTGGGCATACACAATGGAAATCTGGTATCATGTAGTTAACATTTAATGCCAAGTGGCCAGAAAGATACTCGTTTTAGTGAAGATGGAAGGAAGTGAGAAACCAACGGAGCCTCCAGTATGTCCAAATGTGCCTAGAGACCTCTTCACCTGGACAAAGAAGCTGGGGTGATAAGGGAAGAAATAACCAAAAAGTTTGAGCAGGGAAAGGTGATAAGATAATTGGGAGCCACATGCCACAGCAAAGCCAGCTAACATGAAGAATGGAGCTGACACAAACTAGGCAAAGTTTAGGCCACTGGGGTCTTTGACAAAGCCATTGAAGGCTATCAGATAATTATTGATTGAATATAAGATAGTGATAGAATACAAATATAGAGAGTGTAAAATAATTATTGTATTTCAGTTTCCTTGGGTACTATTGTTATATACTTTGTTTACTAAGAAATTATCATAACATTGAAAAAAGAAGCTAAAATGGAAACTGGTAAGTCAACTGGCTGTGAAAATCAGGATTTCAAACATATGTTTGACTTCTAAAATCCCATACAAGTGTAACAGTCTTACAAGGGAACATGGGAAGCAGATTCTGCTTTTGTGTGTATAGAAAGCACTTCTTGAAGCCCACCAAGCTTGTCACACCAAAGACTGGGTTCTCAAAGCCCATGAGGAGATATTGTCACTAGAATCTTCTACATAGGAGGCTCAATGCAAATTGTTTATTTTTGTATTGATCTTTTGCTAACTGACCTTATAAAGGAAAAGTAAAGCCTAATTCTGTTACAAAGATAAAGATCTCCCAGCCAAGAGAAGCCAGGCTCATATTCTTTCTGGCTGCCTGGTGATTAGTCCATTGGTTGTACTTTTGTCCTTCTGATATAACACTTCTGTGAGGTGTTACCCTGCTTTGAGAAGGCAAATCCTTATTAGAGGCATGATTAACTTTTGAGGACAAGGATACATTGGTTAACCTTTTCTTCAGTGGTATTTTAAAGACACAATGAGAATATTATGGTTCAAGACCATTCAAGGAAATATTTTTTAACCAAGAAACCTATCTCAATCAGTATTTGCTAGATGTAGTGGCATACATCTGTCATTCCAGTATGTATGGGAGGCATAACTAGCAGGGCTACAGTCAACAGCCCAAGAAAACCTACAAGAACCTACTTAAAATTAAGTAATATTAAAAGGTCTGTCAGTTTCATGCTTCCCTAACAAGTGTAATTTCATATGTGGCAAACCTAGGTACACTCTTCCACAGTGAATTTATAGAATGACCCAGGCTCAGGTGTGTTCTGAATTTCCACATCTTACTTTCTCAGTAGCCCCACCCATTCCAGCACACACATGGGGCTGGGATGGGCAGCTTCCTCTGTTGCTGGTAGGGTTGATGCTTTATGCAAGCAATAAATTAGTAAACATACAAACTCCCAAAGAGTATTCTGTTTTCTTTTCCACTCTGCTTCCATCCATCCAGTTCTCTGCTGCTCTGCCTCTCCAAGGTTCATAAAATGCTTGTCCCTCCTCCTGGACATTCTCACATTTGATATACCTGGAAAATACCTGTTCTACTTCCACAACCCTCACAGGATTCTACCTGTATAAGTTCTTTCCTGCATCACTGTACTCCAAGCCCATGATAATAATTCATACTACTCTTTACCTTTGTCCTTCCCAACAGTCTTCTTGGCCTGCTCTGGAATGTTGTGTAATTAGGTACTATGCATACCACTACCCTTTTACATTCTTCAGTTACCTAGAGCAAGATATGCTTTCTAAAGATATCTTCCAATATAGAACAATACTTTGTAAACACTGGCCATGGTATCAAACTAAAGGCAGTTGAGTAGAAGTGTGTACTAATCACATAACATTCCTGCTATGAGTGATGCTACACATTTGTTATCCTACCATTCAAGAAGTTGATCCGGAACATCATGGGTTCAAGATCAGCCTGGGCTACAATAGGTCTCAAAAATAAAAGGACAATCCTGCTTTAGTAAAGGAATTATTTTGAGGAACAACACATCTAAATGAAAATCTAAAAGGACAAACAAGGTAACACATAGCACCCTATCAATGCTCCACAGTTTACTCACCACCCACCATGAGAGATTTCCACCAGCCAGGAATAAATCTTTCAGCACAGCACAAAACAGAAACCAAAACACCCCCAGAATAATTCTTGAAACCAATTTTCCCTTTAAAAAAGTTCTGAAAAACAGGATGAGGGCTGGGAAGGTGGCTCAGTGGTAGAGCGCTTGCCTTGCATGCCTGAGGCCCTGGGTTCGATTCCTCAGCACCACATAAGCAAAACGAAATAAGCCGGAAGTGGCGCTGTGGCTCAGGTGGTAGAGCGCTAGCCTTGAGCTGAAGAGCTGAGGGACAGTGCCCAGGCCCAGAGTTCAGGCTCCACAACCGGACCCAAAAAAAAAAAAAAAAAAGAAAAAAGAAAAAGAAAAACAGGATGAACAACTTTTAGGCCCAGTACTAACAATAAAAAGGAGAAAATGAAATATATAAAATTTTAAAAATTACAATTAGTGTAGTGGCACACCCCTGTAAAATAGTTACTTGGAAACCAGAGTTCAGGATTGTATAGGGAACAATTATCAAGATCCCCGTCTCGGCTGAAAATGTAGCTTAGTGGTAGAATGATTGCCTAGGATGCATGAAGCCCTGGGTTTGATTCCTCAGTATCACACAAACAGAAAAAGAGTCTCAAGTGGTACAGCTCTAACCTTGAGCAAAAGAAACTAAGGGACAGTGCTCAACCCTGACTTCAAGCCCCACAGCTGGGAAAAAAGATCCCATTCTCAATCAATAAGTGCTTCCAGGTATGTATGAGAGGCATTCTAACACTGCGTTCTAACACAACCTAGGGAATGCATGATATTCATTCAAAAGTAACTGTTATAAACAGGGCTAGCTGTCTAACACTTGTCTAACAAGTGCAAGGAAATGAGTTTAATCTAGGTACACACGTGCTTGGGTACACACATAGAATCCTATACAAAGATATTCGGATAATTGAATAATAGCATATGCACAGCAGTGGGTGAGTGAGGAACTCCACACCTTCTAGTAGATATGTGGACTGATCATAAAAACAAAAATATGTATATTTTCTCTTGATGTGCATATTATAAAATTATATACATGCTCATATGTGTCTATAAGTTGAATACATTAAGCAGCTATATGACTCTGTATGTTACATAAGCACTGAATAAAGAAAGAAAAGGTCCAGGGTTACCTCAGAAAAATTGCTGAGATATGCCTCTGCTCTCAATATTTTTTCTGGTTAATTGGAGACAATCTTACAGACTTTTCTGCTTTAGGGAGCTTCAAACTACAATCTTCCAGGTCTCAATCTCCTAAGTAGCTAGAGTTACAGGCATACCAGATTAGAGATAAAGCTCAAGTGGGGAGCATCAACCTTGAAAGAAAAAGTTAAGGAAGTGAATAAGGGCTTGAATTCAGGCGCTAGTACTAGGGTATGTGAGCACACATATGCATACACATACACACTCACAGATTAACAAGAATGAAACTCTGGTGAACCAGCTATATTTGTATACTTTAAATTACCTGTAGATTGTGGTTTAATAATCTAATAATACAGAAATGATTCCTCAAGCTTCCTCCTCTTTATCACATTAGGTGTCTTAATTAACTTATCAGGGTTTTTCCTTTTCTTTTTTCTCTTGTGTGTGTGTGTGTGTGTGTGTGTGTGTGTGTGTGTGTGTGTGTGTGTGTGTGTTATACACACACTCTGGTGTATGTATAACAATACTGAGACTTGAACTCAGTGAATTGGCATGATGCTATTGCTTCTTCTCTCAAAGCTGTTCCTCTACCCCTTGAGGCACAGAACCACTTCCATCTCTTTTGGGGAGAGAAGTGTCCCACGCATTTTCTAGGCCAAGTGGGGCTCAATCAGAGGTCTTTATATCTCAGCATCATGAGTATATTTTTTTCTTATGTGCTAAAATCATCGGGTAATAGTCATACTTAAAATTTAAAAAAAAACCCTCTGGGACAGCAGTCAGGGCTTGATTAATGCCCTAGGACCAACACAAAAAATAAATGCAGTTTCTTGTGATTATTTCAGTTTACTTATTGCTACCTCTAGGATTATCATCTATGTCAAGGGTATCTGGAATGTGACTCCCTCCATAGATAAGGGATCACTCTAATTCATTCAATCAATCAGTCAAAAGTAACTGTAAATCCTCCATATATTACCTGTGTAATATCAATTAAAATAGTTAGTAACCAATAAATTATAAAAAGGGTAGACAAAAAGTCCATTAACATCCAAGATTTAATTCATGCTATGACATTTTAGACCTCACTCAGGAGTTCTTTTAAAAACATATTTCTATCACTATTAGTATTCTATCCACTGTGAAACTGAGGAACTGAAACCATACACTACCTAACTTAAAGGCCTACACCAAGAAACAATTAGATAGCAGACATTGATACAAGGAAGCTGTACATTGCATATTCTCATCAGTCAATTAATACTAAAAACAATGGACACAGGCCAACCTGAGCTGAAGCTGAATATTTTGTCTCAAAAACAAAAAGTGAGGGCTGAGAATGTGTCTTAGTGGCAGAGTGCTTGCCTAGCAGCCAGGAAGCCCTGAGTTTGATTCCTCAGTAAGATATAAATAGCAAAAGCTAGAAGTGTTAGAGTGCTAGCCTTAAGCAAACAACGCTCAGAACAATGCCCAAAGCCTGAATTCAAGCCCTAGGATTGGATAAAAATGGTTAAGACAGGAAGCAGAGAGAAGAGGAATGGAATTTTTTGTCTGAGCCTACATTTTCCTAGCCTTCATGCACTTTCAACTTGTGATTTATGTTTTCATTCTATTCAGTAGTCAACTAACTAGCTTCAACTGCGTATCTGAATCTTGGGTTATTCAGAGTTAGGAATCTTAATTTTGGTGCTGGGGATTTTGCTAAATGGAAGAGCACTTGCTGGCAAGTGCCAGGCCCTGGGTTTTGTTCTCAGATTTGAAAAAAAAAACTATTTAATCTTATTTAGTTTATGACTTACTTCACAGAAGAAATAAATGTATTCACTCATTCATGGATGCACATATTGATACATTTTCGGGCTCATTTGAGAAAATTTACTATGAAGAAGCATAACAGAAGTCACATACTGATGGTTCATGCTTGTAATCCAAGCCACTCAGGAGGCTGAGATTTGAGGATCATGGTTTGCAGCCAGTTGGTGCAAAACCATCTATAAGTCTCTTATTCCAACCAGTAAAAGACTAACCAGCAAAAAAACTATAGCAGTGTCTCAAGCAGTAGAATGTTAGCCAAGAGCTATAAAGCTACAGGGCAGCACCCAGTCACTGAGTTCATGTCCCAGCAGAACTGGCAGAAAAAAAAAATGAACTCAAATTCAAAACAGCTTTATTAGGTTCAAAATAGTTCATAATCATTGAGAATAATTTGCTATTTGGGGCCAAACAAAACAATCATTTTTCTACTAATGACACAGAATAAAACACTCCTTAATTAGTTCTAAATCATGTAGGATTTCACTATGTGGAACTGTACCTTTTCTAATGATAGCAGAAAACTGTATGTATTATATCCCAGGACTGTAAAACATATAAAATTAGATTTGTGCTCCATGGACAAAGTTTCATGATTCATAAAAGAGTATCTTCACAGTACTTAAGGTTTTTATATACTCTACACTGATCCTTTTTCCATACTGTATTATTATTGAGCACAACATAATTGTTAGTAAGCCTTGCCTTTACATTGGAAAATTCCCAATGCTGAACTTTCTAAACTTTCCTTTCTTTTATAAAGCAAATAAAACTATGATGGTATGTGAATATCATCAGTAGAAAAGTAAGTGAATGCCACCTCTACAATGCTCTGGACCTGCTGCAGTTCTGTGTTCTTTCAGGCATCCTTTCAGGCTGATTGATCTTCTCCTTAGTGCCCAGGTTAGGGTGCCCAGTAACTTCCCTCCAGTCTCCAAGGTTAGCTCGTGGTTGTTTCTTCATTGCAGAAAATAGATTTCTGTATTCTACAAAAAAATAAATGTGATTGGGTCAAGCCTCTACTGTCATAAAGATTTTATTGTACATTAGTCCATATTTCCTCAGAGAATTCCTTAAATATTCAATTAATGGGAGGAAGGGGCTTGGAGGGAGGGAGGGAAAAGAAGGCACTATACAAAAGGAAATGTATTCATTATCTGACTCATGTAATTTAATCCCTCTGTACATTCTCTTTATAATACCAATGTAGACATGGCCACATATTCACCTAACAAAACTAATATGTTACACATATTGAGAAGACAGTATACTCCCAAATAAAGTGTACTTAAATCATTTGCAAAGCCACTCCGGCCTCTTTGCCTCTGCCACTCCTGGTCCTTTTGTCCAAGATGGGGTGCCAAAGGCACTGCCTCCTGGGCTCCAAGACCGCTGCTATGAGGGTCTGTGGGCCACAGGTCAGCATCTCCAACACCAAATTTGCAAAATGGGGCGGGTCAGCGCAGCTTGTTATGGTCCACAATTCTGCTGCAGTGTGAAAAGGAGGAGGGCTGTACATGAGGCCTCTGGTTCCAAGCACCCTGCTAAGGCTAGAATCCTTGGAAAGCCATACAGCAGCAGGGGGCAGCCACCAGGCTGTGAACCTCCAAGCTGGCAGTGGAGACCAGACAGCAAGGCCTCAGGGACCTGGGCACCTTGGCTCATCGCACCACGCCTTGCCCATTGCCTCGACCTTGCAGCTACTGCCTGAGGTCTGGTCTTTGGGCCCTGCCCAGCAGCTGGGAGTACCAGATGCTACTCAGCAGCCTGAGCCCCCCGCTGCCAGCTGAGCACCCAAGGACTGGATTCTCCACCAGGTCAAGCGCCTCAGGGAGACAGTCAGTGGCTGTACACATGCCGACCTCATCTGGATGGCCTGTGTGAATTTCTGGCTGCCTGCAGGATGAGCAACAGGCCTGGCAGAAAATCCCGGACTGCCAGCGGCTGCCCTAAGCCCCTTCGCTCAAGGTGGAGCCCATGCACCTGCGCTTCAGGGACAATGGAGACGATGGCAGGCAAGGAGATGCAGCAGCAGCACCACTGCTACCTCCATGCAGCCGACAGAGCCCCCAGGGCTGCCCGTGACATCAACCCCCTGGGCTGTCTGCTCCTGAACTGAGGCTGCCCATACAAGCAGTGCTCACTTTCCTCTATGTATGCCCTGCCCCTGCCCAATCCCCAGGTGTCACTGCCTCCTCTGCCACCTTTGCCCTGGACACTCAGCTGCCATAAGGGCCCCTCATAGAGTTCATAGTGGTTGAGGACGCTTTTGCAGGACAGCCCCCAGGAAAGAGTGATAGGAGACTTGAGTCTGTGGAAAAAGGTATTCCGCACATATTTTGATAGAATATGAAATCAGATGAAAACAAAAATTATCAAATTTTAAAAAAGAAATTAACCAGGCATCAATGGCTCACAGCTTTTATCCAAGCTCCTCAGAAGACTGAGAGCTGAGGATCAAGAGTGGAAGCCAGCTTGGGTAGGAAAGTCCCTGAGATTCTTATCTCCAATTATCTACAAACAACAGCAGCAGCAGCAGCAGCAGCAGCAGCAGCAGCAGCAGCAGCAGCAGCAGCAGCAGCAAAACCCCACAAGTAAAGCTGTGGCTCAAAATGATAAAGTGTTAGCCCTGGGCATGAAGCTCCAGGACAATGCCCAGGCCCAGAATTCAAGCTTGATGATCCCCCTTCCCCAACAACAACTACAACAACAATAACAAAAATAAAAATTAAAAAAAATATTCCAGTGACATCCTCTAGACCAACTATATGTTAAACATCTTGCATAGTATCCACATGCTCACTAGGAGTGTGCTGTAATATTCTAGGACAGGGTCAACAAACATGTTTTGTAAAGAGTGGGCCATATGGTCTTCAATAATAACTACTCAACTTTGCCTTGCATCATGAGAACATACAAAAGTTGGATGAGGCTATGTTCAAATACAACTTTATTTATAAAACTGGGAGGGTCTCACGTTTGATTACAATATTCGGATTCTTGATTTTAGGTTACAAACACCAGTCCATAGCCAAGATCCAGAATATTCCAGTAGTTTGTTTCATTTATTTATATTAATTACAGAAGATGTAATAATGTAATTTTAAAAAAGAAAGCACTCAATTGCAATACAATATGTTATATTTGATCACCTGAACTGAAAAACTCATCTACTTACAATAGTCAATTGCTAGATTTTTCAGATTTACTAAAAGTAATTTGTAAAGATCTTAAGGTAAACAAAAAAATCTAGGAAACGTTACTCTGACATATTATGAAATATATCCCTAACTCGGTTCTACTTTTCAATAACTTAGAGCAAATTGGGGAATCCATCCAAGAGAGCGAAATTCTGAAGAAAGACTTGTCTTCTACACACTGCACTGCAGCTCCTGGATAAGAAACCAGGGATCACCAAATATCCACACTGCTTTTCACACTGTAATTCCCTCTCAACAGACTACCAGCACATAGAAGAATTTTCACCAGAACCTGAGTGCCTCACTTCTTCTGTGTATTTATATGCACTATTCTAAGGCTTGAAGTCAAAACCTTGGTTCTGTCCCAGAGCTTTTCACTGTAGGCTAGCCCTATACCTCTTCCAGCTTTCTTTGGCAGTGAATTGGAGATGAGAGTCTCACAGACTTTCCTGCCCAGGCTGACTTTGAACTGAGATCCTCAGATCTCAGCTTGCAATTAAAGGTATAATTAAAGGCATGAGCAACCAGTGCCCAATAAACTGCCCTACTTTTCTTGATTGTTTTTATTTTGTTTGAGATCAGGACTTGAATTAAATATTTGACACGTTTCCTCACTAGGTATCACTCTGCCACTTGAGCCATATATCCAGCAATCATTATTTTGAATAGCTGGAAATCATCAAATTTTCTTAATATGGTCTGTACAATTACTGTTGTTCTAAAACTCATCCTAATCAAAAAAGTCTTATTTATGGACCCTAGAGATCATCTGAACAAATTCTCATAATATTGCTTGTAATTGCTTATCACTTTAGGAACATGATTTTTTAAATTATTGTTTTACATAGCAGAGTTGTCATTAAACAAAGCAGTTTATGAATACAATATGCCTTGATCAATGCCACCACTTTCAACATTCTCATTAATCCCTCCCCTTCACAAACCTTCCCACACTCTTCTCAATTAATGGTAGGATATTTACTGGAATCCTCTCTACATTTTCCCCTTTTCCTCCTCTTCATTCTCCAACCTTTCCTCCCTTCACCCTACTTTTGACTACCTATGACCCTATGATCCAGCAACTCTACTCCTGGGGATTTACCCAAAAGATTACAAACCAGGATATAATAAAGCTTTCAGCACAACCATGCTTAGTGAATCAGCCCAAATGCCCCTCAAGAGAGAAATTAATCAAGAAAATGATGAATATTGACCATTTGTAACTCTCATATCTCATTTTTTCTGCTGGTATCCCATTGACATTGTATAGTCTCTGTACTGCAGTGAGCAACACGTAGAAACTGAGGTAAAAGATTTTCAGTGTTATCTGTTAGCCATGGATTCCTTGATGTGAGTTCTCTGCTCACTCTCGTTGTCTGTTCATGCCTTTGAGTGCTAATAAAAATCACATGCATTTTTCTTCCTTTTCAATTCTTTCAAAGCCTAAAAAACTTTGTCTCTTTTGAGTAACTAATTTTAAAGAGAATATCACCATCTGCCACCTCTCCGTGGCCTTGAAATTAAATGTTCAAATGGGACAATGGCTTTTTGGTGGGAGAGGGGAATTTTGTATTCAGAGGGTTTTGTATTCAGAAGATCTGTGCTTGCTAGACAGGACTTAGGTAGTACAACAGCTAGCAGTCAACTCCTTTTGACATACTTCTAGACATTTTGTTTATTTGAGGTCTTGAGCTTTTTGCCCAGGGCTGATCCTAGATTGATTGAGACCTGGCTACCTATGCCTGCCACATAAGTAGCTAGGATTACACATGTGAACCATTATGGCCAGCTCATTTTTTTGAGATGGGTGTCTTAGCAGTTTTTTCTCTGGCCTGGCCTCAGACCATGATCCTGTTTTATTTCTGCTTCCCAATCAGGTGGTATTACTATACTTAATGCACTTGACACCTTCGTAACTAAAATTTCTTCTAAAATTCCAAGCAGGATGTAAGATTTTTCATACTCATTATATGTAACCATGAAGAATACTAAATAAGACATAATAAAGGGGTTATAATTTAGATTATTTTAGTCACAGTGATAAAAATATCTGAACACTTTTTAAAATTTTTTGGAAAGTAGTATCTTGTAGGACCAAATAATGCATCTAACTGTGTTCTCAAGCATCTTTTATTTAATAGGATTCCATCTACTTGGTGCCATTGGTGGTTCATCACTCCCAGGTGTTCTACAACCTCTATTCTCTCATAGAATTTGCTTTCAATATCATCTGTGAAGGTGTTCAGCTAAAGCAACAACTGGCTATCAAAGCCCACTGATTGCTATCCATTCGTTGTAGTGCATCTCCATTCAAAAACTCCTAAAACGCATGCCCAAGGAGCACAAACACCTACATCCTGAATGGAAAACTGTCCCATTGAGTGGATTTCCCCCTAGCAGATGCAATGCTTACAACATTAATCACTGTGAGCAGCATTTTTCTACCTTTTCCATGTCCCATAAGGATGCTGTTTGGAGTGGAGATTCTGGCCATTACACATTTGTGAAAAGGAGGACATATGTCAAACAGACTGAAAAGTTTGACGGTGTACAAAAATAGATGGATGCTACAAGTCATTGGAACAAATATCAGGACCCCTCTCTGGCCAGGAGTTCCTCTGAGAGTCAGTTGGGAGAGCTTTGCAAGTTTCTAAACTACCCTGAGAGCTCATGGAAACAATATCCTGGGAAACAGAAATGATGTACTCCAGACAGACTCTTTATGCCCTTAAGGAGTGTCACAAATATACAGAGCTTCTCTGTTCCTTGGAGCACTGTCAAGACCCTAGGGAAGCTTGGATAACTCCAACTTCTATACGAATGTGAAAACTGCACAAGGCCAACCTTCTTTTTTTGTGCTTAGTAATTGTACTCTTTTATCCAGGAAAGACCTGGCATTTCCTATGCAGACATCTGAGGGGAGCATAAACAAGTGTTAGGTGTTTTGTTACTAAAGCTTGCATAGATTTTTTTGGGGGGGTCCGGTCATGGGGCCTGAACTCTGGGCCTGGGCGCTGTCCCTCAGCTGTTCAGCTCAAGGCTAGCACTCTACTACTTGAGCCACAGTGCCACTTCTGGCTTTTATTTTTTGCTTATGTGGTGCGGAGGAATCGAACTCAGGGCCTCATGCATGCAAGGCAAGCGTTCTACCACTGAGCCACCTTCCCAGCCCTAGATAAGTTTTTTTAATGTGTTGATTCTGGGGTTTGAACTCAGGGCCTCAGCATTGAGTTTCTTTTTCTCCAAGGCTACTACTAAAATTGGAGCACAAATCTCTTGAAATTTCCTGCCAAACAAACTCCATAACTAAGATCTCAAAGACAGGTAGAAATGCAAGCATGAGTCACTTAAGTATTATATCATGTACTCAAGTTAGAATGTGACAGGGAATAACAAAAATATCTATTGATACTATTATCTTTGATGATGAAGCCATTCTCCTTCTCCTTTTCCTCAAAGCCTGAGAGGTCATTTAAAGTAATAACATGGCTCCTTTATCTTCAGCATTTCTAAGGGTAAGTACACTGCCCACAAACAACTAGGTTCATATTCAATTATATACACACAAAATGAAATATCATGGAAAAGCAACACATATCTATTTGCAAAAAGCTAAAATGACTTCTTCCTTGTTCTCTTACTCAAAAGATCATTTGCCATGAAATAGATTGTCCTTGAAAAAATCGTGTTAAGTATGTCAGGGTTAGAGAGACAAAGACATATGTCTTCTCTCTGTGGAAGTTAGATCTAAATTATAAACATTCATGAAAAAACATATTCAGGGTCCTAGGCATACATACAAGCTGAATAAATTCTGGTATATTCATGGAAGATTGAAAGAGTGTAACTCCTTTAAACAACTCAGAGTTTAACAAACTGAATACCAGGAGGCTGAAACATGTGTTCCATATGTGGAGAGTGGGAGGAGGTCAAGGGGTAGAGGATGGTGATTGGAGGGAGAGAAGGTGGGTAACCAAACACAGTCCTAATAGTCAATGTATATGCGTGAATATAAAACCAGGTAACTTGAGAACATAGAGATGGGGTTGGGAGATATGTGGGAGAAGGATGAATGCAATGACATTGATCAAGATGCATTGTATTCAAAAAGTGACATGCTGTCAGTAAAAGTCCTTTGTAAAAGCAATTAAATAAGAAAGTCATATAAAAAGTAAGTCACACCCCATGTCTACTGGCTCAATTTGCCTCCTCCAAGTGATCTGTGAAAAAAGCTCAGCTGCTTTCAGATAATTACCTCAAGTTTCTTCAGGAGGAATTTCATTTGCACTGCGGAACTCAGAGAGTGCTCAGGCCACATCTCTGTGATTTCACCTTCCAAGTCATTCATCCAGGTCATCATTTCTGTGACTCTCCACATGATGGAAATTTCTCCATCGGAAGCCACAACAACAGAATGATTTCCCCTTAATTTCTGCAGTTGACAAGTCAGGATATCACAAAAGAATTCTCATTTGATAAAAGGTCTTGCTACCATAATTATGCAGGTTACCCACAAACCCAACACAACATTTAACCTTAAAATACATGACCCGCCCTTCCCACACCCAGTAATGATATAAAACTTTTACATAATGTAGCACAGTACCAGATACTATGAGAAAAATGTAAATCTTATTTTGCCCTTAAGAAAGATCTCATTAGAGGTCAGTGAAGTAACTAAGACCTAGATTAAGTGGTGCCACAGAAAAATAGTGTCAATAAAAATTGTTGAATTGGAAAAAAATATTTTAGAATATTTGTGGGCTAACAATCAAATGCTGATTCAAATACCAAGATCTCCCTGTATCAGTTGAAGCACTGGTGGGCTTTGGAGAAAGCATCCCTAACATCAAACCCAGACCTTCCAACTACACAGGCTACAGCAGAAAGGGAGTCAGGGCAGAATCCTAGCCATAGCCTTCCTTTTCTTAGATTCTCTATAGCACATGCTCAGGCTAATTTGGCACCATGAATATGTGTTCTTGCACACTGTGTACACACATAAACACAAATCCTCCCACATAATTAGGATCTCATGAGAATTTAGATGGGAGCCCACTTATCTCAAATATGGACATGAGATAATGACCTATGAACTTGGTTAGACACTGACCAGGAAGATGGAAATCTGGAGGTGAAGCTGAAGAATCCCTTGAACAAGACCTCTTTGTAGCAGGTGAAGTGTATTTGAGGAGGGTGGCACAATCCCCAGATTCAAACCCATAACCAAGTCTATAGAGGCCAGGAAGGGACATGGGACAAACACCAAGCCCTAGCCGTCCTTCTCTTAGTCCCACTGTAACACATTATCAGGTAAATCTGGCAACAGGTAAATGAGAACCTGTGTGCGTGTGTGTGCGTGCATGCGTACGCATACACACACACACACACACACACACACACACACACACACAAACTTCACGCATGATTCTGTACACTCTGGAGGATAGAGCACCCCTTACCTCAAAACAGGGGCTTCCTGAGGGTAGCACATCACTACAGTCAGTGTATGAAAAGTTTGGTGAAGGCAGTAGACTCAATGGCTCCAACCCCATCGCCACTCTCAGTTGACACACTGGACGCAAGCAATCCCCAGTTATGCCTGAGAAGAAAGCCCAGGTTGTCAAACAGCCCCCACCTTCCTTCTCAAGTGGACTCTTAAGCATACATTCATTCCTATCTGAAGCTACATGTGTACAACTGTGTAACCCTTCATCGTGCCTCAGCAACCACACCAGGGGAAGGGCCATCTTACCTCAAAATGGGGCCTCAAGGCACTTGGGCACATGTGTTCCAGCAAGATGGAGATCTGAAGAGGTCTTTGGACACTAGGTCCCTCCAGCAGTTGAGAGACCACTTGGGGGTGGGTGGCAGTGTTAATGGCTCCAGTACTACAACCACCAGTGAATGTGCGAGCCCTGCACTACAGGTTTTAGTAAGGTGGACTCTAATCCCCAGCCTTCCTTCTCTGGTGACTGCCACAGCCTATGTCCAGACCAACCTTGTACCACATGCATGTGCATGTGCGTGTGTATACTTAAGTGTGCATTTCATGGACATCCTTTCACCCACGCATGTTGAGAGAACAGAGGCTTGGAGAACAGGGTTGAGGGACTGAGGGCAGTGGGAGGAGAGTGGGCAAGGTGGCAGGGGAGCTGGGGAGGCTGTGGAAGGTGGGGGTGGGGAAATAGGAAGGACCGGGTAGAAGGGACAGGTCCACTAAACCCACTTAACTCAAAATAGGGTCTTCCCAGGATGGATCCCACAGGGAACCGGAGCTGAGGGATGAGGGAAGATACTCACCTAAATCTTTGTTTTCCAAGAATGATAAGTGCAGTACTGACATTAGACAAAAAAGCCTAAGCCAGGAGGTGAAGTGGGGAAGACTTACTCTAGGCCTTCCTTCTCTGGCAGCTCTCACAGACCTTGTTCAAGAAATTTGGCACCACTTCCAAGCATGCTATGGGAATGCCTTGTGCATGAGCAGATGTCCACACATGCCCGCATGCATGCATCTGTTCCCATGGGAAGATGAGTAGAACTGGGAGAAGGGAGGGGAAGAGGAGCTTGGATGAGGGATGGAGATGAAAGTTGGGATAAGGTGTGGTGCCAAAGTGGGAGGTAAGGTTGGGGTCAGAAGTGAGGGTGAGGGTTGGGCTGGAAGGGGACTGAGGAGTGGAGCTAGAAGTAGTAGTAAGTTTGAGGCCCGATGTGGGGTGAGAGGTGGATCTAAGAGTGAGGGTGAGGGATGAAGCCAGAAATGAATGTGAGGAATGGAAGCAGAAGTGTGGATGAGGTGTGGGACCTAAGTTGGATGTGTGAGTGGGACCAGAATTGGTGTTGAGGTTGGGGCTAGAAGTAGGATGAAGGGTGCATCAGAGCATGGTTGTGAGGGGTGAGGTTGGAAGTGTGGGTAGGTTGATAACAGAAGTAGGATGAAGGGTGGATCCGATATAGTGATGGATGAGGTCAGAAATGGGGGGTGAATAGTGGAGTCGTAAGTGGGGTGTGGGTGGATACAATACTGGGAATGAGGGGTGAAGCTGTAAGTGAGGGTTGGGGTTACAGTGGGGGTGAGGAAGTGAGGTGAGTGGTGGATCCAAGAGTGGGGTGAGGGTTGGAGCTGAAAGTAGGGGTAAGGATCTGGCCCAGAAAAGGCGGTGAGGATTTGGTCAGGTAGGGAGACAGGCCCACTTACCTGGAATCAGAGTCATCATGGGATGTGTCCAGCACCTGGGGCCACACAAGAGGAAGGTGGAGATCTGCCTCACTTGAAGCCCTAGAGTCCCTCTAGTACCACATCTCAGAAGCAGGAGGTAGCAGCAGCTTCCCCACCTCCAGCCCTACAACTGTCAGCAGATGCCAGGAGACCTAGGAACCTCAAACTACAGTAGCCTCTGTCTATGGTGACTGTATTGCCAATGTGCAGGTCAGTTGGGCATCACGTACATGCATTCAGATGTACATGCACACACATTCCCCTCACCTACGCATGTTGGGGTGGCCTTGGGTCCAGAGGGACAGGGTGGGGCAGGATACAAGGTAGGCGGAGGGGGAAGGAACACGGTGGGTGTGGGCCAGGCTGTGAGGAGGGGAAGTCAACTGGAGGATAGTGGAGCCTAGCAAAAGGATATGGTTCCAAGAAGAGGTTTGGGCCCACTCAACTAGAAAGAGAGTTGTGTTGGGATGGCTTCCATAGTGTAAAGAAGGAGCCGTAGAGGACTTGGAGGGGACTTGATGGATGGTGGAGCTTACCTAGAATCTGGGTTGTCCAGGAACATTTCCCGGGAGAACCATTCTGGTGAGTGTATTGCCTATGTTCTGGCCAAGCATTCATCTCATATAAGCATGAGCACACATTCCCACATCCATGAATGTTAAGGTGACCTGGGAGGAGGACAGAAGGAGCAAACAGAGTGGTCCTGGGGTGAGGGAAGGAATGAGGATAGGAGTAGACAAAGCAATGTTGGATAGGTGTCTTTCCAATGTAGATGAGAGGGGTCAGAAAGAGGGGTTGGGCTCACTTCACTAGAAACAAGGGTGTATGAGGATGGCTGCAGCAGGGGGACAGCGGCAGAGTGATGGGTGGGGAAGAAGAGGATGACAGGTTGTCTCCATGGTGTTGCCTTTCTATGGTGCAGCACTGGTTGGGAATGGACATGATTAAAACTTTCATCACTTTTAAAAAAAAATAATCAATAGATTTTTAAGTTTCTAGTTTTAAATTTCCAATTTTCCATGCAGTTAGGAAGTTGAGATGATGCAAAGAAGTCTCAAAACTGTATGTCATTTAGTTTTGGTGTGTCTATGGGGGTGCCAGTCTGATGTTATTCTTCTCTAGGCTAGGACTCTAGCATTTGCTATAGTTTTACTTTCAGATCTTTTGATTATGCATAAGAGAAAAGAAATATCTCTCTTTCCTGCCTGGTCCAGTTTCAAACTACAATTCTCAGCTCTCAGGCTCTTGAATAGTCAGTATTACAGGCATTAACCACTGCCGCCCAGCTATGTTACCTACATTTAAATCATATGGTATGCTGAGTGTTATCCACTCATTAATTTGTGCACCAGTGCTGCCAAAAATAAATAGTAAAAAAACAAGATATTACTGAGATTTTCCTAAACCAAAAAAAATTAATGAGCCATAATATGCTCAATTTAAGTGATGAATTAAAAATTATGCAGCTGTTGAAAAGCAACATATATTTGGTCATTATGTGAAAAATGATTCAAATAGCCAGAGTAATCAAGATACAGAGAATAAGCAAGGTGCGTGGGGGGGGGTTGGTTGTGGGGTTTGAATTCTGCCTGGGTGCTCTCCCCTAACACTTCTGCTTAAGGCTGGTGCTCTACCACTTGCGTCACAGCGTCACTTCTGATTTTTTAGTGGTTAATTGGAGATAAGAGTTTCATAATCTTTCCTTCTCAGGCTGGCTTTGTACCTCTATCCTCATATCTAAGCCTCCTGAGTAGCTAGAATTACAAGCATTATTTCCCAGTGCTGCCCTGTTGTGGGTTTTTTTTTAATTTATTTTTTATTGTTAAAATACTGTACAGAGGGGTTATAATTACATGGGCAAGATAATGAGTACATTTCTTATCAAGCATTGCAGCCTCCTCCTTTGTTTCCCCTTCCCATCCCTTCCCACCTTCCTCCTGGCCCCCCCATCCTCCCCGCTCCCCCCCCCCACAACCAAAGTTGTAAAGTTCGTTTTCGACATAACAACTTGTATATCTCATTGTTGCAATGGGTCCACCTGTATCCCTATTTAAACGATTTATTTTCCCCTTCCCCTCCACAAATTATACCGACATCAAATACAGTGAAAGCAGGGGTTATACTGTGGGAGAAGGACATACAAACAACAAAGAAATAATCTTATAAATGTGTTAAAAACAATCGCATGAAAGAAAAAAATAACATGTGAATACATACCTTAGGGTTCATTTCCCTAACATCACCTTATCTGAACTTTTCTGCTTGACTCAGACATATGCTAGATATTGCAAATACGGGAAACCATGGGATCTGTTTCTTTGGGCCTGGCTTACTTCACTTAATATATTTTTTTCCAAGTCTTTCCATTTCCTAACAAATGGAGCAATGTCATTCTTTCTGATGGAGGCATAGAATTCCATTGGGTATATATACCACATTTTCTTGGGAGGAGGATCACAAAATCCTGTTGTGTTTTTTTGAGCAGTGTAAATATGTACAATTTTTAAGTTTTTAATGTAGCCCACTTCATTTAGCATCAAGGTACAGATGCTCTGATCTACTGTCTACATGGTAATCACTGAATTTTTAAATTCTGACTTCCTGAACATTTTCAGGATTTCTCTTTTGAATCATACATTTAGGTATCAGATGATTCCTATGGTCATTTTTTCATTTAAGAAAAATCATTTCTGATTTTATTTAAAGTCTAAGACTGGAACTTGAACTTGGTAATTGATTCTGTTGCTCATTAACTAGTCCCTTACCACGTGAGCTATCTATTTAACCTCTAATTTCAGGTTTTTCAAAAAACCAGAAAAGATAATAGGAGCATTGTAACTTCAAGAGCAGCCTGAGCTACATGGCAAGTCCCTGCCAAACACACACACACACACACACACACACACACACACACACACACACACACACACACACACACACACACACACACACAAAGAGCTGGTGAGTTTGGAGGAGGGGAAAGTGTTATTAATAGCAGTGATACCAGCATAAAAAATTTAGTGTGCGTGCGTGCGTGTGTGTGTGTGTGTGTGTGTGTGTGTGTGTGTGTGTGTGTGTGTGTGTGTGTGTGTGCTGATCCTAGGACTTGAAATCAGTGCCTGGGCACTATTCCTGCAGTTTATGCTCAAGTCTAGCCCTCTACCACTTGAAGCAAACCTCCCCCTCACCTTTTTGGAGGTCATAGGAGATGAATCTCATTTACTTTCTTCTCCAGGCTGACTTAGCACCTAGATCCTGAGGTCTCAGCCTCTTTTCTAAGTAGGATTAGAGAAGTGAGCCTGTAGTGGGTGTTGTATTACTATTAAGTAACATGGTAAACATCATGCCAGTTTATACTCTTTCAAGCAGAGGTTGAGTGTTTCACACAAACCTAAGACACAACCCACTCCATATCTGATGACATCCAGATCTCATAATACGATGAGATAAGTTTTGTTATGCTAACTTTACCTATGAAGAATTTGAGGTCCAGAGAGTTTAATTAAATTTGAGTCCCCAGTTTGTATATAGTGGAGCCTGTATTAAAGCTCAATTAGGTTTGTTTATTTCAGAAAACATTGAGCCAGCATGTATTCTAGTCAGCATGTGTTCTAGCAAGTGCTGCTCTTTGTAAGTACTATTTTCTGCCTGATAGATGAACTTTCTCCTGTATGTATGACTTATTCCTCACTCTTTAACTTTGCACCACTCTCATAAGCTAGGTAAAGTACAAGTGATGAGAAGAGCCATTTTGAACAGGAAACTGATAATGGGGTTTGAGCTTGGTATCACATACATATGATTTTCTTTCATTTGACTCAAGCCTCCAGTATTATATTTGTCTGATTTTCTTTTGTATTGTTATTATAAATGTGATTTATACAGAGATTGTAATCATATAATTCAGGTAATGGATATATTTCTTTTTTAATTTTTATTTATTTTTTATTGTGAAAATACTGTACAGAGGGGTGAAAATTACATGGGCAAGATAATGAGTACATTTTTTATCAAGCATTGTAGTCTCCTCCTTTGTTTCCCCTTCCCATCACTTTGCAGCCTCCCCCTACTCGCCCCTCCCAATCCTCTCCCCCCCACCAAAGTTGTAAAGTTCGTTTTGGACATGACAACTTGTATTTGCATTGTTGCAACGGGTCCACGTGTATCCTTATTTAAACGACTTGTTTTTCTCCTTCCTCTCCACAAATTATACCGATATCAAATACAGTGAAAGCAGGGTTTATATTGTAGGGGAGAGACATACAAAGCAACAAGGAAATAATTGTAAAATTGCATTAGAAACAAATGCATGAAATAAAAAAAAACATTTAAAATACATATTTTAGGGTTCATTTTCCTAACATCACCTTATCTGACCTGTTCAGCTTGACTCATATATATACTAGATATTGCAAATAAGGGAAATCATGGGACCTATGTTTCTTTGGGCTTGGCTTACTTCACTTAATTTAATTTTTTCCGAGTCATTCCATTTCCTAACAAATGGGGCAATGTCATTCTTTCTGATGGAGGCATAGAATTCCATTGTGTATATATAACACATTTTCTTGATCCATTCATCTATTGAGGGGCATCTGTGTTGGTTCCAGATCTTAGATATGGTAAATAATGCTGCAAT
>NW_027204140.1:0-39375 GCF_024711535.1 Dipodomys merriami | reverse complement strand
AGCTCTTCAGCTCAAGGCTAGCACTCTACCACTTGACCTACAGTGCCACTTCCTGTCTTTGGGTGGTTTATTGGAGATAAGAATTTCTCAGGGGCTGGGAAGGTGGCTCAGTGGTAGAGTGCTTGCCTTGCATGCATGAGGCCCTGGGTTCGATTCCTCAGCACCACATAAGCAAAAAGAAAAAAGCTGGAATTTCTTGGAATTCCTTCCCGGTCTGGCTTTAAATCGAGATCCTCAGATCTCAGCATCCTGAGTAGCTAGGATTAGAGGCCTGAGCCACCTGCGCCCAGCATGAGTATATATCTTATTGAGCACCCTCTCCTTTGTTTTGCCCCTACCATCCCTTCTCTTCACACCTCCCCAACTCATCCCTCCACCCCCTCTTTGATAGAGTGTCTTGTACATCTCATTGTTACAATGGGTCAACCTGTATCTTTTCCTCATATCTTAAATGAAGAAATACTGGCTTGATTTATGCTGATTCTACTTGTGTAGACACAGGTAAAATCACTCACCAAGTCCAAGAGCACATCATTTTTTGTCAGTTGGTATAGTTGTTTTCTACACAATTATTGACAGTTTACAAATTATTCTCAAACTTTAATACATTAAAAATACTTTCTTCTTTTCTTATTTTCTTGGCCAGGAAATCAGCCAGACCTCAGTCAGCATTTCTCTCATAGGACTTTTCACATGGGTTGGTTAAATGTTGGTCTGAGGGCCAGTCTTCTGAGGACTCACTCATCTGCTTAGGAATTGATGCTGTCTTTTGGAAAAGAGCTCAAGGAAGGATGCTATTTAGCGCCTTATAACTTTATTTTTTTTATTGTGAGAATACTGTACAGAGGAGTTACAATTACATGGGCAACATAACGAGTACATTTCTTATCAAGCATTGTTGGCTACTCTTTCTTTCCTCTTCCCATCTCTTCCCATCTTCCCCCTACACCCGGTCATCCCCCCACCCACCAAAGTTGTAAAGTTCGTTTTTCGACAAAACAACATTGAAATTCCACCTCACACCAGTTAGAATGGTTATAATAAAGAACTCTAATAACAACAGATGCTGGAGGGGATTTGGACAGAAGTGAACCTTTCTACATTGTTGGTGGGAGTGTAAACTTGTTCAACCACTTTGGAAAGCAGTATGGAGGTTCCTCAAAAGACTCCACATAGAGCTCCCCTATGACCCAGAAATCCGACTTTGAGCATTTACCCACGTGATCACAAACAAGACCATACTAAAGCTACCAGCACGACTATGTTTATTGCACCCCTATTTACTACAGCTAAGATATGGAACCAACCCAGATGCCACTCAATAGATGAATGGATCAAGAAAATGTATATATACACAATGGAATTCTATGCCTCCATCAGAAAGGATGACATTGCCCCATTTGTTAGGAAATGGTAAGACTTGGAAAAAATTATATTAAGTGAAGTAAGCCAGGCCCAAAGAAACATAGGTCTCATGGTTTTCCTTATTTGCAATAACTAGTATATGTCTGAGTCAAGCAGAAAAGGTCAGATAACTTGATGTTAGGGGAATGAAGCCCAAGATAAGTATTCAAATGTTTTTTTGCCTTTCATGAAATTGTTTTTAACATTTTTATTAGATGATTTCTATGTTGCTTTGCATGTTCCTCCCCCACGGTATAACCCCTGCTTTCACTGTATTGATGTAGGTATAATTTGTGGAGGGGAAGGGAAAAAATCATTTAACTAGGGATATAGGTGGACCTATTGCAACAATGAGATGTATAACTTTATTCTTTACAAGGATATTTTCCTGCTACTTTGGTTGTTAAGAGTGTCTATAAGAGCAAGCATTCTGTAGGGAGCTGGGAGACACCATATGTTCTTTACTTACTGAGATTCCTAAGTGACTTGTACTGCATTTTGCAAGTCGAATCTGTCAAAACCTACCAGTTTTAAGAGATAAGAGGAGTGGTAAAAGAACTCATGGAGACAAATATATTTTCAACATATTTTGTTCCAAGCATTCCATCTAAGGCATAGTCAACAACTAATGAAACTTGTGTTGGCTGTAAATATGTGTCTTTCTCCATGTGTGCATGTATACATGTGTATATGTATGTGTGAATTTGTGTGTATAGTAACATACATGTGTACATATATAAGGGCATATACATACATATATGCATATATAAATAAATATACATATGCAAATATATGTACATATATATAAATCAGTGTTCAGTGATTTAATCAATAGTTCCCAGCACATTGTCATTCTCACAAAGTGTACATGTTAAACTGCTCTGAGGAGCTGTGCTCTATGATGGGTATCCTTTGTTCTCACTTGCCCCATTACCTTGTTTTTCATCCCTGTGAACAACTTCGGTCTGCTTACAATAGGATAGTTTTGTTTTCATTACATGTAGTTACTTACTGATAATCAAAGACAAAGGTTATTTGTAAAAGAAAAAGAACTTTTAGGTCTCAAGTCAAAATATCTTACCTATCCCAATGATTCCTATGAGATAAAATTTATAACAGAAGAAAAGTGAAAAGGAATTCCTAGATCTGTTGTTTTGCCATTTAGAATGGCAAAGAATAATATCACGTCAATCTTATAATTGTTAAAAACTGCAAGGGAAACTGTTGGTCCCTATCATGTTCCCACAAAACCAGTGGATCCTGAGGGATAATAGACCAGCTGAAATTCTAAGTAGCAGACATGGAGCCTGAAAGAGAAAGACCATGAATGAAAAAGGGTGAAAGAGAGAAGTACAATAATACTGAAAGTACATAACAGATAAACAAGAGCTGTATGAGAATATTCATACTGCTATCTTTAGACTCTTCATGTACATTTGAAGGTATCTGATGTATGATAACCCATCAATATAACATATAAAATGATTTTGATAAAAAATAAAAATGATGATTCCCTGCCTGGTTTTAGGATGAGGATTATGATGGCTTCATAGAATGTGTTCAGTAGTGAACTTTCTCTTTCAATTTCATTGAAGAGTTGGAGGAGTATTGGTGTGAGCTCTGCTTTGATGGCCTTGTAGAATTCCGCTGCAAAACCATCTGGTCCTGGACTTTTCTTAGATGGAAGGTCTCTTATTGCTGTTTCTATTTCAATGCTTGATATGGGCCTGGAAAGACTTCAAAAAAATTATATTAAGTGAAGTAAGCCAAGCCCAAAGAAACATAGGTCCCATGGTTTCCCTCATTTGCAATAGTTAGTATATGTATGAGTCAAGCAGAAAAGGTCAGATAAGGTGATGTTAGGAAAATGAACCCTAAGATACGTATTTAAATGTTTTTTTCTTTCATTCATTTGTTTCTAACGCATTTATATGATTATTTCCTTGTTGCTTTGTATGTCTCTCTCCCACATTATAACCCCTGCTTTCACTGTATTTGATGTTGTTATAATTTGTGGAAGGGAAGGGGAAAAACAAGTCGTTTAAATAAGGATACAGGTGGACCCGTTGCAACAATAAGAAGTACAAGTTGTCATGTCGAAAACGAACTTTACAACTTTGGTGGGTGGTGGGGGGAGGATTGGGTGGGGGGGAGGCTTGGAATGGATGGGAAGGGGAAATAAAGGAGGAGGCTACAATGCTTGATAAGAAATATACTCATTATCTTGCCCATGTAATTGTAATCCCTCTGTACAGTTTTTTCACAATAAAAAAATAAAAATGACTCAGAAGAAATTATAAGTGCAAATATAATCTTCCCAGAAGAACACTCTCAGAGATATTTCATGACTTTGAAAAGGATAAAGTGGCTCAAGTTAGCATAAATTTAGAAGTATGACAATTCACAAAAATATAAAAAGATATTCATATATTTCATTATATAACCCAAAGCAGAAAGCAAATATTGTTTAGATGATTTTTTAAAGCACAGTCTTTCTGGAGCTGGGAAGGTGGCTCAATGGGAGAGTGCTTGCCTTGCATGCATGGGGCCCTGGGTTTGATTCCTCAGCACTACAGAAGTAGAAAAAGACGAAGGCTCAAATGGTAGCGCTAGCCTTGAGCTGAGGGACAGCACCCAGGACCCAGAGTTCAAGCCCCATGACCAACAAAATAAAAATCAACAAAACAATGCTGGGTGCTGGTGGCTCAGGACTGTAACCGTAGCTATGCAGGAGGCTGAGTTCTGAGGATCCCGGTTGAAAGCCAGCCCAGGCAGGAAAGTCCGTGAGAATCTTATCTCTAATAAACCACTAGAAAACCAGAAGTGGTGCTGTGGCTCAAGGGATAGCGTGCCAGCCTTGAGCTGAAGAGTGCAGGGAGAGCGCTCTGGCCCAGAGTTCAAGCCTCAAGACTGACAAAAACAAAAAACACAAAAACAGTCTCTCACTTTTGTGGTCTCAACTCTGTAATACCGCAGCTTCAGACGAAGGCTAAGATTTTGGGTGTGGACCTTTATCATCCCTTCTAATTCAGACTGTACTTGATAATTTTTTTAATAAATAATTTGTCTTAATTTTCTTCTTTGTAAACTCACATGCACCTATAAAAAATGCTTTGGCCATCCCAGTAAGCTTCTCAAAGTACCTCCTGAGGACGACTTATAAAAAGTTGTATTATATTACAAAAAGGAAAACAATGCAACAAATAAAGAAAACGGACAATTAAATATTAATGATTAATCAAATAAAAAAACAAACAATTACCAGTGTTCTACATATTAGATTTTACTACTTTCTCATATTCCTGTACATTTAAAACTGGCTAAGATTATGATGTTTAAAAAGAGGATTTTGTTTTGGTTTTTATTTTGGATCCGGTCGTGGCCCTGGACTCTGAGCCTGGGTGCTGCCCCTCAGCTCTTCAGCTCACGGCTAGCACTCTACCACTTGAGCCACATCACCACTTCCAGCTTGTTTTTTGTTTATGGGTGTTGAGGAATCGAACCCAGGGTCTCAAGCATGCAAGACAAGCGCTTTACCACTGAGCCACCTTCCCAGCCCCTTAAAAAGAGTTTTATAGGCTATGAGTAGTCTTTAAAATTACTCACTAAGATTACTTTTTATGGCTCATCTCATCATTTGTATATGGCTTATATCATCATTTGTTCCTCACTAACATGTAAAGTAAGGAAGCCCTAAAAATTAAACAGAAACTATATAGTTAACAAAGTCTTAACTCTTCACTCTGCTTCTTTACGCAAAGACTTTGCAACTTCTTATTGGTAATGTTTCTATAAACTCTGAAATGTACATAATTAGTACCATATGTCTGCTACCATAAACCTTAAATACTTTATAGAAAAGTTTATGACCTGCCAAACAGTCCTAATTTTGGCATATATATGCAAATTCCCAAAATTAAATACATTTAAAATTTAAAACTTTTAACAACCTTAACACTTGCTGCAGTGTTCATTATGACAGGTGCCTTGTATAGAACAATTGAATTCCTCCTCCTACACATCTCTTGAACAACAAATACCTGGAATTATTTTGTTTTTGACATGCCAGTCTTGACTTTATTCTTAAATGTGTGCTTATGTAAGAAATGCATGGTACTAACAGTTTGTTGTATTGCTAACAAAAAAAAAAAAAAAGAAATACATGCTTCTAAAATTTCACAAGAATTCTTTTGAACTTACTTTTTTTTGAATTGTCTAGTTTAAGAAAATAAATTACACTTTATATATAAAAAATGTTCTGTGCTCAATTAGGCAGCAAATACGCTAAAATACCATAAACCTTAAATACTTTATAGAAAAGTTTATGACCTGCCAAACAGTCCTAATTTTGGCATATATATGCAAATTCCCAAAATTAAATACATTTAAAATTTAAAACTTTTAACAACCTTAACACTTGCTGCAGTGTTCATTATGACAGGTGCCTTGTATAGAACAATTGAATTCCTCCTCCTACACATCTCTTGAACAACAAATATCTGGAATTATTTTGTTTTTGACATGCCAGTCTTGACTTTATTCTTAAATGTGTGCTTATGTAAGAAATGCATGGTACTAACAGTTTGTTGTATTGCTAACAAAAAAAAAAAAAAAAGAAATACATGCTTCTAAAATTTCACAAGAATTCTTTTGAACTTACTTTTTTTTGAATTGTCTAGTTTAAGAAAATAAATTACACTTTATATATAAAAAATGTTCTGTGCTCAATTAGGCAGCAAATACGCTAAAATTGGAACAATACAGAGAATATTAGCATGGCCCCTGAGCAAGGTTGACATGCAAATTAGTGAAATGTTCCATATTTTTGCAACAACAGATGATGGAGAGCATCTGTCCACAGGGAACTCTACTGCATTCTTGGTGTGTGTGTAAACTTGTTCAACCACTTTGGAAAGCAGTATGGAGGCTCTTCAAAAGACTCCATATGAAGCTTTCCTATGACCCAGCAATCCCACTTATGGGCATTTACCCGAATGATCACAAACAAGACCATACTAAAACTACCAGCACAGCTATGTTTACTGCAGCATTATTTACAATAGCTGATATAGAGCCAACCCTGATGCCCCTCAGTAGATGAATGGATCAAGAAAATGTGGGTGTATATAAACAATGGAATGCTATGCCTCCATCAGAAAGAATAGTATCACCCAATTTGTTAGGAATTGGAAAGTCTTGGAAAAAAATTTATTAAGTGAAGTAAGCCAAGTCCAAAGAAACATAGGTCCCGTGGTTTCTCTTATTTTCAATAACTAATATATGTCTGAGATAAGCAGAATAAGTCAAAAGCTATGTGCATATGAGCAGATAAGATGATATTAAGGGAAATGAACCCTAAGACAGGGACACAAGTATGTTTTTTCTTTCTTGTTATTGTTTCTAACGTACTTATGATGTGCAATATGATTTTTTTTCTTTCTGTATATGTTCCTCCCCCACGCTATAACCCCTGTTTTCATTGTATTTGAAGTTGGTACACCTACATCCTGTGTATATGTTTCTCTAATTTGGTGAGGGGAAGGGAAATACAAAATGGTTAAATAGGGATACAGGTTAACTCATTGTAACAATGAGATGCACAAGACACTCTGTTGAAAAATGAACTTTACAATTTAGTCAGGGGGAAGGGGGAGGGGAGCGTATTTGTGGAGGTGGGAGGGAAGGGATGGTGGGAAGAGGGAACAATGCTTGTTAAGAAATGTACTCATTATTTGCTCCCATAAATGTGACACCTCTGTACAGTTTTTTTTTTATAATAAAAATTGTATGAAAATGTTCTTATGTCTTGGTAGTGTAAAAATATCAGGAACAGAATAATGAAGGAATGTTGTAGACTGAGGTGAAGTCCATATAAAAATGTGCAAAACTGATGAGCGGTATATTGTGTTTTACATCATTTAAGTTACATTGAAAAAATAGGGAAGACCTAGAAGAATGAATTCTCTTTTTGATATCCTATCATAGTTCCTTAGCAGGATGAACTCTTTCCTCATTGTTGTAGAGGCATCATCAGATGAGAGGAACTGATTTTTTTTGTTGGCTTCCTTACATTTATTTGTCAGTTTATGAACTACTAGTTTATGTCTGAGACAAGAAGAAAAGGTCAGATAAGTTGATGCTAGATGAAATGAACCCCAAGATAAGTAGTCAAATGTTTTTTTTCTTTCTTGCAATTGTATTTAACATATTTATAACATGATTTCTTTGTTGCTTTGTATGTCTGTCCCCCACGGTATAATCCCTGCTTTCATTGTATTTGATGTTGTTATAATTTGTGGAGTGGAAGGGCAAAAACAAACCATTTAAATACTGATATAGGTGGACCTATTACAACAAGAGTTGGACAAATCCTTATGTTGAAAAACGAACTTTCCAACTTTGGAAGGGTAGGGAAGGTAGAAGGATGGGAAGGGGAAACAAAGGAGGTAGCAGCAATGCTTGATAAGAAATGTACTAATTGCCTTGCCAATGTAATTTTAACTCCTCTGTACAGTATTTTCACAATAAAATTTTTTAAAAAAGAAACTAAGGGAAATTAGACACACAAGCTTTGGAAAGTGTAAGGTCTGCTCCTAGATGGCAAGCAGACTCCACCCTCCTCGCAGCAAATTTTGTACCCAGTACTTGCGTTATCTAGGCAACTGGCACAAATGGAAGAGGTCACATCTGCATCTGCTGAGGTGACATCTGAATTTGATGTGGCCACAAATTTCTCCGCCCATAATTTAGATAAGGTCTAGCTCAGGCCCAGATGACCTTTCTCTGCTCTTTTATAGCTCTTTCTCATCTCTTTCCTTCTCTTCTCTTTCCCAGGTCTCTTCTCTTTCCTCGCTCTCTCTTTCCCACCTTTCCCAGATGCTCTCTATTCTAGCTCTTTTCTAGCTCTTTTCTAGCTCTTTTCTCTCTCTTTCTCAGCTCTTCAAGCTCTCTTTCCCAGGCCTTTCCCCACCACGTTGAGGACCAAGATGGTCTGGTGTCAGCTGGAATGATGAATAAACCTACTCCTTACCTGAATACCACGTACATGCTGCTGTTCTTCCTTAGCTAACTCTTTTTAAAATCCTAACAGAAAATGACCATTTAGGATGAATGATATTTGATTTTACAATCAGAAAAATGTTTAAAAAATTATATAGATATAAAATACTCCAAAAGATTTATTCTATGAATCTATCCCTTGGAACAAATGATACGAAGTTGATTAATGTAATTTACGATAATACATATATTCACATACCTATTTATGTTCACATAAATTTCACTTAAACAACAATTAAATGACTATATTTCTACCATCTACTTGGAGTATACTTAAATCTCTAAAAATGACTATGCTGCTGCTATAAACAGCAATTCCCCAATTGTCCTCCACAGAGGGCATCCACAGCGTACTTTGTGATAGGGCCAAAGCCTGAGTCAAGAAACTTCCCAATGGTGCCCAGTGGGTAAACTGTTTTGATTTGGTTTAAAGAAAACTAAAAAGAAACATTATTAATACCTTGCTCTTTCGTGATGTGGAGACCACCTATGAGAAAGAGTTCCTACCTTGCTCTTCAACACAGTTGTAATGAAAAAGGAAGGGACAAGACTGTGAACTTACGATGCACAGAGTTGAGTGCCATGCACTGGGAGTCAAGGCGGACCATTAGTCGAGAAACAAGGAGTTGCAAGTCTAACCCACAAGACACGGCAACATCAGGCAGGCCATAGGCAGTGACGGTGAATTTGTAGCCCCATTCATTATTACTGCTGTCAGAATGAAAGAGCACCATCCTTAAACGTCACGTTCTAGAGAGAAAAAAAAGTCATGTGGTCAACAAGATGGAAGGAGGCAACAACTCAGCAGTTAAGTATATTCTTTGTGACTCAAAAAAATCTTAAAAGCGGTCTCCATTTCTATAAGTTCAAAATGATTAAGAGAGAAATGTACACAGATGATACCAAAACACAAAACTCACAACTACATTTAGAAAGCAGAATTAGTAGAAAACTGCTGCTCAGCTTTCTAAAACTCAAGTGACTATCTGCTCAACCAGTGATCACTGGCTCAGTTCTTTGTTCTCAACCAAGACCCTTGATAGGAGAGAGAAGTAAACAGTCTGAAGCAGGCTGCAGCCCAGATATTAAACAGATCTGTCAGCCGGGCTCCTAGCTTTCACCATGGTTTAAGTCTTTCTCTTGGATCCACTGGCCCTTCTGAACTCAGAGATTAACAGCTCTTTAATTTATTCTGGACAACATTGGTATTAGCAAATTTCCTATGAAGAGCCAGATAGTTAAATTTTTAGCTTTTGTGGGCTACATAATCTCTAGTGTAACTGTTCCTTTCTACAAGTAGAGTATCAAAGCAACCCTTAGAAATATGGGTGTGGTTACATTCTAGAAATGTGCCAGTATTAAGGTTTGTACTTAGAGCTTTGAGTATTTTTCAGCTATTTTGCTCATGGCTGTCATTGTACCATTCAAGCCATGTCTCCACTCTGGCTTTTTGCTGGTTGAGATAGGGCTCTCTTAGATTTGTCTACCTAGGCTAGCTTTAAATCCTATTCCTCAAATATCAACCTGCTGAGTAGCTAGGATTTTGAACAATATGACCATGAGCCACCAGAGCCTAGCTAGTCCTTCTCTTTCTACACACCATACCATTATTGCTCTAAAGTTGGAAAAAGGACAAGAATTGCTACAGAAGTACTTATTTACCTTGTTTGGGGAATATGACTTACCTTAGGCCACTTATAAGTACCAACTTTGTGTCAGTGTGTCTTCCCACCTCTAGAGTCTGTAAATTCCAGATAATCATACCTGTGAAGGCATAATCTCTATTATATTCTTTCTCTTGTTTTTGATCCACTATTGCTTGGAAGAAAAAACATGTGAGTCTTAGCGCTTTTCGGTTTCACACCTCTCATCAAATTCCACTTCAAAATAGGTTGCCCTTGGGCTAACAAAGACAGATACTTCATGGCAGTTATTTTCATAGTTATGGGCAGATTTCTTGGACCATATATGTAATACCACAGGCTGTTCCTGCTGCCAGGTCTCAACATCCAGCTAGGCAGACAAATGAGTAAGAGAAAATTCCAGATATTACTACACAACCAACTGTCAAAATAAACTATCAGTGCTGTAGATCACAGGCTTTGACAGCCCTGATGAAATTTTATACAGGCTAATCTGATTTTCCTGTCTACGCAGAGATCAATAGACATCTATCACTCAGCAGAAGTGCATTAGGATTATACTTTAGGGACTCATGCTTTTATCTTTTAGCAGTGACACAACTATTTTTAAAAATAAGTATTAGTATGAATTCCACTGGAGAAAAACACTGAATTAAAAGTTTAAACAGCTCACATTTTTACTTAGGACCTTGGCATGTCTAAGACCACTCTTTTTTTCCTCTAAAAAATAAAGTTTTCTTTTTAGCTCATGATTCTAATCCTAGTTACCCAGGAGACTGAGATCTGAGGATTGCAGTTTGAAGTCAGCTTTGTCAGGAAAGTCTTATCTGTAATTAAAAGCCAGAAATAGGTCAAGTGGTAGAATGCTAGTCTTGAGAAAAAGGAGCTAAGGGATAGTGCCCTGGCTCAGAATTCAAGCCCCAATACTGGCAAAAAAAACCGATTAAGATTGGATGCTGTGGCTCAAGTGGTAGAGCACTGGCTTTGAGCTGAAAAGCTCAGGAACAGTGCCCAGGCTCAGTTTAAGCCCCACAACCAACAAAAACATCAGGGTTGGAGGCATGGATTAGTTGGTTGGTAGTGCACTACCCAATGAGCCAAAGCAACAGGTACTAAGTTTGAGTTCCAGTCTTACACCAAAAAACAAAATGAGAAAATAAAAAAGATCTGCTAAATGTACATGCCCTTTCTATTACCATCAGGCAGTTATGAAACTCAAAAAGACTGTGAACAAATCTTATATAATAAAAATTAAGTGTGGGAGATAATTCTTTTAAATACTAAACCTTCTTATTTGTCTTTCCATGTACATTTTCTTTTTTAGACTTCATTTTTTGTGTGTGTGTGCCTGCCATGGGGCTTGAACTCAGGGTCTTGGTGCTCTCCCTGAGCTTTTTCATTCAAGACTAGCACTCCACCACTTCAGCCACAGCTCAAGCCTACCCCTCCTCATTAGCCCCCCTCCCCCCCAACTGGTTATTTGGAAATAAGAATCTCACAGGCTTTCCTGCCTGCACTGGCTTCAAATTGAAATCCTCAGATCTCAACTCCTGAGTAGTTAGTATTACAGGTATGAGCTACAAGCACCTGGCTAGACAAAAGTTTCAGCCTTTATTTACATAGATTTTATGTAACTTAATATAACCTAAAATGATTGGATAAATGATTGGATAAAATGATTGGATATACAGCTTTTTGGCCTCCTTTCTTGTGCTAATGACAAATCAAGATGATATTTACTATCCCTGTTGGCAAAAATACCAATAAAGCTTCTAGAGGCAACTTATTTGTATATATCTGTAGTCCAGTAGGTTTTATATGGTAGAGTCATATCTCTCTGAAGAGAGGAAGCAAAATAGGTTCAGGGCCAACTGAAGTTACCTTGCTCAGTCCTCCTTCAGGGTCATTGTAGAGCTTCTTCAACAGCTCTGTTAAGGTACTGAACTCTCTCAAGAGAGTACATTGTGAAATGTCCAAAGAACAGAAGTCTAGGAGAAAGATGACCTAAAGGAAGATGAAGGAAGTACTCAGTATTCACTGCACATGCTGGTATTTCCACCAGCCCCCTCCTGGTTATTGAAAATAGCCACTTCTCCTTACCAGTTCATGAGCTGCCATGGAAAACACTGAATTACACAGTTTTTCTTTTTTTTGGGGGGGGAGTCTGGTCGTGGGGCCTGAACTCTGGGCCTGGGCTCTGTCCCTCAGCTCTTCAGCTCAAGGCTAACACTCTACCACTTGAGACACAGCGCCACTTCTGGCTATTTTTTTCTTTTTGCTTATGTGGTGCTGAGTAATCGAACCCATGGCCTCATGCATGCAAGGCAAGTGCTCTACCACTGAGCCACCTTCCCAGCCTTACACAGTTTTTCTACTATGTTTTTTCCACTATACTGTGACAAAAGGGATTCCAAAATCACTCTCATGCTTACCAGAAACTGTCACATATCTATCAAAACATAAAGTAGTTAATATTTTATATGGTAAAAACATCATTTACTACATTATTACCAAGGGCAAAGCTAGGGAGGGCTATAGAAGCTGACTACCAAAACAGGGAGAAGGGAACAGCAGATCACAAGAACATTAAGCATCATCCTAATGAACAATGTCAATCTAATTACCTCTGAAAGGGAAAAGCAGTGAAAACTTCAGTAGTTGGTATGAGTGATAGTTAAGTTTAAGGTGATTTTTTGTGTTGCTTTTCAATGAAGTGGAGATATCACTCTAAGTTATATCTGATCCCAGCACACAGAAGGCTGAGGAAGAACTGAGAATTCAAGCGCAGTCTGGGTAGACAGCAAGTTCAAGGCCAGTATGGGCTACACAGTGAAAACTTATCTAAAAAGAAGTGGTGCTGCCTGTAGTCCTAGCTACTTGGGAGGACTCCAGTTTAAGGTCAGCCTAGACAAGAAGTTTCAGAGAACTCATCTTGAGCAACCACATTTCAACCAATAAAAATCTGAACATATGATTATATATTTGTAGTTCCAGATATTTGGGAAGTACAAATAGGAAAATTGCCGTCCAAGCTGGCACAGACATAAATGTAATACTCTATTTGAAAAATAAGTTAAGTAAAAAAAGGGGTGTGGCTGACTTATACATGCTTAGCAAACACAAAGCCCTGAATTCAAATACCAGTACTGTGAAGGAGTGAAAGAGAAAGGGAGAGGGTAAGGGAAAAGGAAAAGGGGAAAAGAAAAGGGAGGGGGGAAGGAAAAGGGAAAAATAAGAAAAAATGACCAAATGAGTCAGCTCTTACCCTTCCCTTTCCTTTAGTTTACAATGTGTCCATGAATCAAGGGTTCTGATCTAAAGCCAAGGCCTAAGTGGCCTGATCCAGAACTCTAAGCATTTTGTCATAATTGCTGAGACCAAATTTGGCAGAAGTGAACAGTCAATTTCTCACCATCTGTTGGATTTCATACAATTTTCGGTTGATTTACAGGAAACAAGTATCAATATTTTCAGTGACTTATAAAAGTCATAGATTTTAAAGACTCAATACTTTCTTTTCTGGGTGATGATTAACAGAGATGGAAGACTCCCCTGACATGGAATAATATCATTTAAGAGTGCTGTATGATTGCAAAGAGAATGACTAGGCAGTAGAAGGACCAAATTCTAAATAAAAACACTAGTGCTAATGGCTCATAACTGTAATCCTAGCTACTCAGCAGGCTAAGATCTGAGGATCAAAGTTTGAAGGCAGCCCAGGCAGGAAAGTCCATGAGACTCTATCTCTAGCTAACAAGCAAAAAGCCAGAAGTGGAACTGTGTCAAGTGTCAGAGTCCTCATCTTGAGCAAAAAAGCTAAGGGAAAGTGCCTAGGCCCTAAGTTCAAGTACTGGCACCTCCCTCCCCCCACAAAAAAAAAAAAGATAAGAAGGCTAGGCACTGGTGACTAATGCATGTAATCCTAGATACTCAGGAGACTGAGATATGAGGACTGGGGTTCTATGCCAACTTGACTCTCATCTCCAATTAACCAGCAAAAGACCTGGAAGGGGTGCTGTGGCTCAAGTAGAGCACTAGCCTTAGGTAATAAAGTTCAGCAATCAGGCCCTAGGTTCAAGACCCAGAAATGGCACAAAAAAAGACAAAAATAAGCTGAACAAGGTGGTGACACAGGCATGTAATTTCAGCACTTGAGAGGCTGAGGCAAGAGAGTCACAAGTTCAGGACATTCATCAGCTACATAGTGAGATATGGTCTCAACAAAACAAAACCTTCCAAATAACAAAAACAAAAGCAGAAATAACTATAGATCTGAACTGAAATTAGCCATATACATCCTTGATGCATGAGTTATAATTATCTGTTTTCATGGATTGTGTATTGATACTCACATTTTTTCTATAATGTCCACAGTAAGATCTTTGGCTCCAGATCTTTGCTCTTCAGTTGCAGATAGCACCAGGAGAACAGGCTACTTTGCACAGATCAGAACAGAAAAAAGCACAGAGACAACTTCCCCTGGTGCCTCACTGAGCATCATCAGCTCACACTACAAAGAAACAGACAAACAGGAAATGTCCAAATAAGGTGTTCCCCGAACTTGGGCAGGAAATATCTCTATAGAAGCAGTGGTCACTGGCAAAGCAAAAACAAAAAAATACTATGTGTATGGGGCAAAGTTATGAAAGAGCTTTCAATCCAGAATTGAACCAAGAAAAATGGTGTTAGGAAAACTTCCCTATTGCTCTGCAGTTTTGTGGAACCTATAAATATTCTTTTTGCTCCACAAGACATCTTCTGCACCCCAAGACGCCCACCCTATTGTTCATCTCTTTCTCGTAATGAATCTTCTGTCTCTGGGCCCTTCTCCTGAGTCTTCAATCAAATCTCTCGCTAGCAGAGTTGAGGGAGAGTTGAAAAGAAGGTGTGAGTTTGATCAAGGTACATTGCATGAGTTTTATTTTGTTTTGTTTTTGTCAGTCATAGGGCCTGCACTCTGGGCCTGGGCGCTGTTCCTCAGCTCTTCAGCTCAAGGCTAGCTCTCTACTTCTTGTGCCACAACGCCACATCTGGCTTTTTCTGCTTATGTGGTGCTGAGGAATCAAATCCAGGGCCTCATGCATGCAACGCAAGCAATCTACCACTGAGCCACCTTCCCAGCCCCCACATTGTATGAGTATATGGACATGTCAAAATAAATCTACCATGTACCATAAATTGATAATAAAATATGGAAAAAATAAAGATAATCCATCATTAAAGGACAATAGGAAAATCACATTTTCGAGCAATTCATTTGAAAATGAAAATATAAATTCGAACATCAAAAATTGTTATGCTATAGTCATGTGACCTCTTTATTAGGTTTAAACAACAATAACAACAACAAAAACAGCATTGCTTGTGATATCACTGATATTGTGTGACTGGGGGCAGTGATCTCACTAAATGTTAGCTCTTCATTTTTGGAAAAGTATGTCTAATTTCAGGCTAAAGACCAGTGTCAAGGTACTTGAAGAACTAGGAGCTACATATTGTTTTTAAATGGTAAATATATATCACTAAAAAGAATAGAAGCATTTATTTGTTCTTTTGGTGGCAGTTCTGGAGCATGAGCTAAAGACCTGAGTGCTGTCCCTCAGCTTTTTTGCTTGAGGCTACTACTTGAACCACATCTCCACTTCTGGCGTTTCTGGGGAGTGGGGGGAAAAGATGTGGTTAATTGAAGATAAAAAAAATTATTATATTCTGGGCTGGGAAGGTGGCTCAGTGGTAGAGCGTTTGCCTTGCATGCATGAGTCCCTGAGTTCGATTCCTCAGCACCACATAAGCAAAAAGAAAAAAGCCGGGAGTGGCACTGTGGCTCAAGTGGTAGAGCGCTAGTCTTCAGTTGAAGAGCTGAGGGACAGCACCCAGGCCCAGAGTTCAGGCCCCATGACCGGATCCAAAAAAAAAATTATTATATTCTTTCCTGCCCATACTGGCTTGGATCTCAGCTATCTGATTAGCTGTAATCTAGCACCTGGTGAAACCTTTAATTTTTTAAAAAATTTTTACTTTTGCCAGTCCTGGGGCTTGAACTCAGGACCTGGGCACTGTCCCACAGCTTCTTTTGCTCATGGCTAGCACTCTACCACTTGAGCCACACCACCATTTCTGGCTTTTTCTATATATGTGGTAATGAGGAATCAAATCGCAGGCTTCCTGGATGCTAGGCAAGCACTCTAGCACAAAGCCACATTCCCAGCCCAACCTTTAATTTTTAAAAGCGTAATTTACAAAGGATTGAAATTGGACCACTGTGTGGAATCTCTCTATAAGAAGGATGTTTTTAGAAAACATAATATTTTAAGTTAGGAGAATTGACTAAATGACTACAGAATTTAGAATTTCTAAATGAAAGAAGTAGCCAAGTAGCTTGTAATCTTCCTACCATTGAAAATGCTTAAAAATGTCTGTTGAAGATGAACCTGTATACTAATGAGCCCAAACTTTAGAAATGTCCATTCAATTTGTGTCTGATTTTTTGTGTACCTGAAAAAAAATTGTGCCTATATATTGGAAGGGAAGATGGGATTTTCTCACTTTTTTATTTTATTTTAAATACCTACTTGAAAATAATTCATGATCTTTTTGTAACTCTTTGTCATCTTTGTTCTTTGGACTTTCTCTGAAGGGGCATCTAACCTCCAGAGGGTCTGTCACATAAGAATTATGAAGTTGGAACTGGGAAGGTGGCTCAGTGGTAGAGTGCTTGCCTTGCATGCTTGAGGCCCTCAGTTCGATTCCTCAGCACCACATAAGCAGAAAAATCTGGAAGTAGGGCTGAGACTCAAGTGGTAGAGTGCTAGTCTACAGCTGAAGAGCTGAGTGTCAGCACCCAGACCCAGAGTTCAGGCCCTATGAACGACATACAAAAAAAATAAAGAAGAAGAAGAAGAATTATAAGTAGCCGGGCATCAGTGGCTCAGGCCTATAATCCTAGATACTGAGGAGGATGAGATCTGAAGATCGCAATTCAAAGCCAGCCTGGGCAGAAAAGTCGTTAGACTCTTATCTCCAATAAATCATCAGAAAACCAGAAGTGGCACTGTGGCTCAAGTGGTAGTGCTCCCCTTGAGCTGAAGATCACAGGGACAGTGCCCAAGCCCAGAGTTCAAGCCCCACGACCACCAAAAAAAGAAAAAGAAGAAAAAGAAGAACTATGAAGTGCCAAATGCTGGTGGCTTACACCTATAACCCTACCTACTCAGGAGGCTGAGATCTGAGAATTGTGGTTCAAAGCCAGGCCAGGCAGGAAAGGCTGTGAGACTCTTATCTCCAATAAACCACCAGAAAACCAGAAGTGGCACTGTGGCTCACATGTTAGAGTGCTAGCCTTGAGTTGAAGAGCTGAGGGACAGCACCCAAGCCCAGAGTTCAAGCCCCACAACCAATAAAACAAAACAAAACAAAAAACTATGAAATATGCTAATATTAGCACTGTCTGTAATTAATTCCTCTAAACTAGAATCAACCCATATGCCTCGCCAAGTTAAGCAGATAATTATGGTATGCCATAAAGAGACTATTGTGGTACACCAGTGAATACAAGTGACAACACATGAATGAAACTCCAAAACATTGTTAAACAAATCAAATATTTCACAGAAGATTGTATGCTATCAAGGTGAAAAAAAAAAACCAAGCAATAACCAACACATTGTACAGGGATAACTAGAAGGGAAAACAAGGAACCTGTGAACACACACTTAAGAATGATACTACAGAGAGTTGTTTTCACTTATTGTCCCTCCATATCTATTCTTTTGTATGTGAACCACATTTTGAAATGGTCCCTTCATGCTGTGGCTTTGCTTTTCCTTCAGTCCCATTCTACTGTCTCTATTGGATCACTCCCCAGTTACCACTTGGAGAGCAAAGCCCCTCCACTGAAACTCAGGCTCTGCAAACTCTGGCCCTCTTTAAGTTCTTTCCCTTTCTTTTTTTTTTTTTTTTTTTAGTTCTTTCCCTTTCTCTGCCAGAATTTCTTCCTGATACTCCTTCCTACTGTACTGGTTACCTTCCTTGTAGATTTGCTCAAGATGCCCATGACTGATGTGAGGCAGTCCCCAATCATGACTTCCTGTTCGTTACTGGTTACAAATCTTTAGCCACAATTTCTTTCTTTCTTTTTTTTGGGTCTGGTTGTGGGGCTTGAACTCTAGGCCTGGGCGCTATCCCTCAACTCTGCAGCTCAATTTAGCCACAATTTCTATATTGAGAGAGCAACTAGGTCTTACCACCTTAAGGCCAATAAAACCATGAATACCTCGTGTTCAGAATCTACCCATTATCATCCCCTTTTTAGTAACCTGTTCCTTCCCATTTATCACAGGCCCATTGTAGGTGTACCTCCCTCCATTTGAAATGTCTCTAACTTCCTCTTTGCTTGTTTAAGCCTATTCAAAGTCCTTCCCTGAGCTCAGCAATTCTTTTCCAAAATGCTTTTCCCTAGTTGCATTCCCTGTCCCTAGACCTGTGCTCATCCTTTGACAGCCTGAATTATGTACAAAACTATGTAATCACACATTTGTTTGGGTTCCTCTATCATTGTATCCTCTGTATCTAACGTGGGGCCTCCAACACAACAGGCATTGGGTAGGCATTGTTGAACTAACAGACATGAGCAAAAAGCTCAGACTTGCTGTAATTTAGACCATTTTTACTTTTTTTTCTCCTAATGTAACTCTATCTCCCTCCCTATAACCATAAATGCTTGCTTTTACAAGAAGATAATTCAGTGGCTGCAATAATCTCTGGCCTAGAAAGTTGAATTGCATATGCAATGTCCTCTGTATCACAGATGAGAGAAAGGGAAGAAAGGTCAAGTACTTGATGTCCCAGTGGTAAGGGATTATGGGAAACTCTCTTGGACAGTCAGTGAGATTTCAGAGTTGAATGGCCCAGTTGAAGAGCCAGGTTTCAGTTTTGTTCCAGCATGTTGAGCTCCTGTCTCTATCAACTTGTGAGAACCCTGAAGTGTTCGCCCAGTGGCTTTGACTGAGAATGGTAAGAGCTTGAAGAAGTTTTTAGAGATTGAAGAATATGCAGGATTTAGATGTGCTACAAGAGAAAGAGAAATTATAGAAAATGGCAGAAATAAAAATGGAGATCAGAATGATCCGTGGTGAACTGGAAAGACAGCACATATCAATGATCTTGTAGTGAGAATTTTAAGGAGGACACAGAGATGGGCAGAATAGTCTAGACATATGAGAGAAAACTGATGTGATGGCAAAAACAATACTAAAAAAGTTAAGACTGTAGCCAGGTATGGTAGATCATGCTATAATCGCAGCTGTAGTTCAAGGAACACTCAGAAAAAGTTCACTACATCTTACCTTAAAGGATAGCTTTGGGTGTACCTCTTGCCACTATAGTTACTTTGGAGACCAGCACCAGGAGGATCTCAGTCCAGACCATGCAAAAACTGAGACACTATCCTCAAAATGACAGGAGTAAAAAGGGCTAGGAGGCACAGCTCAGGTGGTAGAGCACTTGCTTAGCAGGAATGAGGCAGTGATTTCAAACTCAGTACCATCAATCCCACCCACCCTCCAAAAAACCCCTACAATAAATGTCTTATCAAATACTCTTAAAGAAGCATGAGGTAAAGAATGGAGAAGAAAACAGGATGTACCTCTCGAGCAGCCACACAAAGGAGGGTATTCATGACAGCTAGGACTTCACCAATGTTCATGCCAGCAAGGTCACTTTTCTCAGGTATAAGTAGAAGGCCACCTGGATCTTTATCACTGAAAGGACACAAACTCACACCTGATTGTAGGAAGAGGCTTTTCCTGGTCAGGTTCAAATAAAGAACACAGAGAGGTGTCAGCATCAGTTCTATGAAATAGAGGGGTCTGGGTCAGGAAGACAAATGGTAGTTACAACTAGGAATATGCCACTGTCTGTCCATATATCCTTCCAAAAGCACAGGCACATAAATTACATTGATATCAGTGTTCAATATATCTGATATCATGACTGGTAACTCAACAATCCAGGCTAACAATCCCTGTATCTTCAAATGTTCTTCATGCAACACCTCCAGGACCTATCATATCATCTTCGTTAACTGATTCTGAAAGCATTTTATACAAATAGCCCTAAATTTGTCATCCAGACCAGATAGTCCAACTTGTAAGCAGATGCTCAGTTCCCTCCCTCTTTCAAGAGTCTGTGCCTCAATTAAGGAACTCTGCAGTCCCATCTGCTTTTCTGATGGGACTGTAAGTCTCCATATACTCTCTTCCTGGAATGTTTCTTTCTACACATTACTACTCTGCATTTTCAGTTGTTGTAATGGAAGACTGAGGACCCCAAACTCTTTTGGTTTTAGTTTTTGTCTTTGATATTTAATTAGAGACTGAAGGTCTGAAGAAGTTTTCACTGGGTTCAATACTACCTTGTCTTATAAGGGCCTTGGATTAAGGTCTTGAGAAGAGTATCAGTCTATCACTATTTTAGTCATTCTCATGCCTAGTAGGAACTCGAGAAACTCTCTAAATTCTGGGTAGAAGAAGCACTACTCCAAAAGCACAGAAGGAAGGACTAATTAAAGAAAAATAACTACAGAGGTTAGAATTATTCAATAATCGAGGAGAATCAAACTTACCTAAAATATGTGCACAGTGAATGGAATGTGAGCTGCAGGGACTGCTTATGATCTTTCTCAGTGATATTCTTCTAGAAAGCCAGGAAAAGGACATTTAGAAAATTTACTTCATGACACTCCACAGACATATGGTACCATGAAATAACATCACATACTTGTCCCAAGTATGAGAAGAGCAGATTCAGCAGACCACTTTGTGGCAGTGAACTAAACCCTTGTCCAGTATCAGGAGAGGGAAGAACCTACTACTTAAACAAAACTGGCAGATAAGTTTAGATTATGCCCAAAAGTAATATCTGCAAGTTTTCCTTCTGGAAGGTTTGACCCAACAGTTGAAGAAGCTGACTTCTAAAAGATATGCACTATCAGATGAAGAGACAAAGGCAGGGATAGAGAATTTTTTGTGAGCTTTCTGTTGCTTAAACAATGTTAAAGATTTCCCTTTATAATGTAGATTTACAGACTATGCTTTCAAACATAGGATTCAGGCCTCCAGACAGGGTTATGGAGTTAATTTTGAAGAAACTTACTGTTTTAAAATAAATGTACCAAATAGTTAATGCTGTGCAAGGCATTTGTTGGAGGGTTCAAGAAGACCCAACAGGAAGGCTGGGAAGGTGGCTAAGTGGTAGTAGAGTGCTTCCCTTGTATGCATGAGGCCATGGGTTCAATTCCTCATCACCAATACACAGAAAAAGCCAGAAATGGGTGTGGCTCAAGTGGTAGAGCACTAGCCTTGAGCTGAAGAGCTGAGGGACAGTGCGCAGGCCCAGAGTTCAGGACCCACGACCAACCAAAGACAAAAAAAAAAAAGAAGACCCAACATGACAGAGACAGTAAGGGAGACAGGGACGTGGGTCACATGAACATAAGGATGCTGGACAAAGAATGGCTTAGTCAGGTAAAATATTAGTGAAGTTCAATTCATTAGAATAAGAAGGAAAACAAAAACCTTCACCATAGCTTTCTGAAGGGATGATAAAAACAAATGACACAGCGTTGATCTATTAATAGTCACTAGTGTTATTCAAGAAGCCATATGCCCTCTACTTTTTTGTGTAGGATGAAGTAAAAATTAGTCAATCAGCTACCTGGTGAATGCAAAGAATTGGGACAATATTCCATTTGCTAACAGAGTACTTGTAAATACTTAAAGCACCCTTCTACTCCACTACTTAGTCTGAGTAACATGACAGTATCTAAAAACTGAGCAATAAAAAAAACTGGAGAAACAACACTTGGTAATATTGTTTTACATCTATATTTTGAAGTATTAATGAATAAAATGGTCATATACTTTCTCTAAAATAATACTGGGAAGGAGGGAGAAGAGTAGGTGAGGTATATTATAAATGAAACAAGATAAGCTTATTATCATTGAAGGTAAGTAATGATTTAACTTGGGGGTGAGACAACTATCTACTTTTTTTTTTGGCGCTCATGGGGCCTGAACTCTGGGCCTGGGTGCTGTCCCTCAGCTCTTCAACTCAAGGCTAGCACCCTACCACTTGAGGCACAGTGCCACTTCTGGCTTTTTCTGCTTATGTGGTGCAGAGAAATTGAAACCAGGGCCTCATGCATGCAAGGATACCACTCTACCACTGAGCTACCTTCCCAGCCCTCCTCCTCTTTCTTTTTTGTCTGTCATGAGGCTTGAACTCTGGGCCTGGGCACTGTCCCTCCACTCTTCATCTAAAGGCTAGTGCTCTACCACTTGAGCCACTGTGCCACTTCCAATTTTCTGGTGGTTTATTGGAGATATATGTCTCATGGCCTTTCCTGCCTGGGCTGGGTTTGAACCGCGGTCCTCAGATCTCCACCTCCTCAGTAGCTAGGATTACAGGAGTGAGCCACTAGCACCTGGCCAACTTTACTTATGCATTTGTTTAAAATTTTCTCATAATTTGTTTGTAAGCAAGTCATAAAGCTGGAGATTAAACTGTGACTTGTGACAAAAAAGTTTATACAATACAGATTGGAAATGAGCACAGGGTCATGTCCTTTGAAGCTATTTTGACCTTCTTTATCTCTTCTCACAAATTTTAATTTGAAGTCTATTTTATCTGATATTAGGATTGCAACTCCCGCCTGTTTATGAAGGCCGTTTGCTTGGTAGATTTGTTCCAGCCTTTAACATTGAAAATGTGTTTGTTTTTACGGGCAAGATGTGACTCCTGCAGGCAGCAGATAGAAGGGTCTTGTTTTTTAATCCAACTAGACAGTCTATGTCGCTTAATTGGAGAGTTCAGTCCGTTAACCTTAAGAGATAGGACTGAGAGGTATTTGGGAGTTCCTGCCATGTTATCCACCTTCTTGGGGGCTGCGAAAAATGCTACCAGCACAACTATGTTTATTGCAGCATTATTTACCATAGCTAAGATATGGAACCAACCCAGATGCCCCTCAGTAGATGAATGGATCACGAAAATGTGGTATATATACACAATGGAATTCTATGCCTCCATCAGAAAGAATGACATTTCCCCATTTGTTAGGTAATGGAAAGGTTTGGAAAAAATTATATTAAGTGAACTAAGCCAGGCCCAAAGAAACATAGGTCCCATGGTTTCCCTTATTTGCAATATCTAGTATAGGGTATGAGTCAAGCGGAAAAGGTCAGATAATGTGATGTTAGGAAAATGAACCCTTAAATATGTATTTTAATGTTTTAGTTTCTTTCATGCATGTGTTTCTAACGCATTTATAAGATTATTTCTTTGTTGCTTTGTATGTCCCTCCCCCACAATGTAACCCCCGCTTTCACTTTATTTGATGTCAGTATAACATGTGGAGGAGATGGGGACAAACAAGTCGTTTAAGGATTCAGGTGGACCTGTTGCAACAATGAGAAGTACAAAATGTCATGTCAAAACCAGCTTTACAATGTCGGTGTGGGGGAGGGAGGGGGGTATGATTGTGTGGGGGGGAGGGGGGTGGCTGGGAAGGGAGGTGAAGGGAAAACAAAGGAGGAGGCTGCAATGCTTGGTAAGAAATGTATGCATTATCCTGCCCATGTAATTGTAAGCCCTCTGTACAGTATGTTCTCAAATAAAATAAAATAAAATTTAAAAAAAAGAAAGCTATTTTGAACAAAGGTTTTAGAAATCTATCAACAAACATTTGGGAAACTCAAATTGAAATATTCAGAACAAATAAAAAGTAACAAATCTCATCGTAATCAACTTCAGCGAAAGAATCCACACTTTCAGTACATAATTACCATCACAGTGAAGAGATGGTTCCAAGAGATCTGTCGATTGGGAAATAATATGGAGAGACATGGAGTGAACCAATGCAGCAGTGGTACTCAGTAGAAACCATGTTGAAAATGAACTATACATACAGCTTATCTGAAGAACCAGACTTAATGAGACTCTCATGACAGAGGCAAAATGACCACTATATCTCAAAAGAGCAATGGAAAGGGAGGCCCAGTTTCTTTGGCTCATTTTCCACACATCTGTCTGACTAATGTGTGACCAGTGTGGGGTCTGGACACTCACAAACAGCTGAACGCAAAAGTCTGGGGACATTCAGACCCTGGAATTTCAATAAAGAAAATCACTCTTCATAGGCCTTCATGTTCTTTTTAGTTCTTAAGAAGTCCTTCTGAAGCTAAAACAATAGAATGGAAGAAAGACAGCCTCTTCAGTAAATGGTGCTGGCAAAATTGGTTAACTACATGTAGAAAACTAAGGCTAGATCCTTATATATCACCCTGCACCAGAATCAACTCCAAATGGATCAAAGACCTTGAACTCAAAGCAGACACTCTGAAAACATTACAGGATGGAATAGGAGAAACCCTAGGTCTACTTGGCTCAGGCCGAAATTTTCTGAATAGAGACCCGGAAACACAACAAATCAAAGAAAGGTTGGACAAATGGGATTGCATAAGGTTGCAGAGCTTCTGCAGGGCAAATGACATAGCTAGCAAGATCAATAGAAAGCCCACCGATTGGGAGAAGATCTTTACTAGCCATACAACAGACAAGGGTCTCATATCTAAAATATACTTGGAACTCAAAAAATTAAACCACCCAACAACAAATCCTCAAAGAAACAACTGCCCAATAAATAAGTGGGCGAAAGACTTAAAGAGAAGCTTCTCTGAAGAAGAAGGAAGGATGGCCAATAGACACATGAAGAAATGTTCAACATCCCTAGCCATAAAAGAAATACAAATCAAAACAACATTGAGATATCACCTCACTCCAGTTAGAACAGCAAAAATCAAGAACTCTAACAACAACAGATGCTGGAGGGGATGTGGACAGAAAGGAAGCTTACTTCATTGTTGGTGGGAATGTAATCTTGTTCAACCACTTTGGAAAGCAGTATGGAGGTTCCTCAAAAGACTTCACATAGATCTCCCCTATGATCCAGCAATCGCACTTTTGGGCATTTACCCAAATGTATACAAACAAGACCACACTAACGCTACCAGCACAACTATGTTTATTGCAGCATTATTTACCATAGCTAAGATATGGAACCAACCCAGAAGCCCCTCAGTAGATAAATGGATCAAGAAAATGTGGTATATATACACAATGAAATTCTATGCCTCCATCAGAAAGAATGACATTTCCCCATTTGTTAGGAAATGGAAAGGTTTGGAAAAAATTATATTAAGTGAAGTAAGCCAGGCCCAAAGAAGCATAGGTCCCATGGTTTCCCTTATTTGCAATATCTAGTATAGGTATGAGTCAAGCGGAAAAGGTCAGATAATGTGATGTTAGGAAAATGAACCCTTAAATATGTATTTTAATGTTTTCGTTTCTTTCATGCATGTGTTTCTAACGCATTTATAAGATTATTTCTTTGTTGCTTTGTATGTCCCTCCCCCACAGTGTAACCCCCGCTTTCACTTTATTTGATGTCAGTATCACATGTGGAGGAGAGGCGGACAAACAAGTCGTTTAAGGATTCAGGTGGACCTGTTGCAACAAGGAGAACTATAAAATGTCATGTCAAAGCAAGCTTTAAAATGTCGGTGTGGGGGGGGAGGGGGGTATGATTGGGTGGGGGGGAGGGGGGAGGCTGGGAAGGGAGGTGAAGGGTAAACAAAGGAGGAGGATGCAATGCTTGGTAAGAAATGTATGCATTATCCTGCCCATGTAATTGTAACCCCTCTGTACAGTATGTTCTCAAATAAAATTAAATTAAATTAAAAAAAAAAAGAAAGCAAAATGAGAGTAAAAAAAAAAAAAAAAAAAAAGAAGTCCTTCTAAGCCAGGCACTGGTGGCTTACACCTATAATATTGGAGGCTGTGATTTGAGGACCGCAATTCAAAGCCAGTCCAAGCAGGAAAGTCCATGAGAGAGACCCACAACAGACAGAAAAAAAGCAGATTTATGTATCATATTGAACTAATGGTTTATATAATGACATATATAAAAATGTAAGCCATCAGGCCAAGGAATGAATAAAGGCAGTTTTTGTTATAGAATAGATTGCATGCACAATATTAAGGAAATAATAACAAGTTGCTGCCATTTACTTAATATCAGTAAGATAACAGGAATAACGTAAAACACAGAGAATCTCCCTGGTTAGGCTGACATTTGTGTATAATCCTAGATATTCTGAATGCATATCTGAGAACTGATGTGTGAAGCAAGGCTGGACAGAAAGTTCATAAGACTCTCATCTCCAATTAACCAGCAATAATCCAGAAACGGAACTTTGGCTCAAGTAGTAGAATGCCAGCTTTGAGTGCAAAATGTCAAAGGAGAGTGCAAGTCCCTTAATGCAAATGCCAGAAATGGCATAAAGCATAAAAAGCAAAACATTAAACACATGGAAACACAAAAAGACAAAAGTTATGCAAATTTAAATGCTACATTGAGAGATGGATCACACCAAATACAAGAAATGACATTTAGACATTTTCACTCAGTTGAAAAATAAACCAGGATAAGGTGGAATATATACAAAATGGAATTTTACTTATCTATTAGAAAGGATGATATTGCATCATTTTAAGAAATGGTAAGACCTGGTGAAAACTAGATTAAGTTAAGCCAAAAGAAACTAAGAATGTGTGTTTTCTCTCACCTGAGGAAGACAGAATTAATCTATAAATATACAATAGACAATTGGGTAAACTTGGGGCACATAATTGTAAGGAGTGAAATATGATAGATTCATATTAGAAATTAAATTATATAATTTATTAGGAAAACTAACTTATAGTCCAATAAAATAAACACCAGGAATCGAGTAATCATATGTGGAAGTGAAATCAAGAGCAGAAAGGCAAACTAATGAAGACATAAAAGGTGTAGAAATAGGGTCTGGTAAGGTGGTTCAGTGGTGGAGCACTTGCCTTGCATTCATGAAGCCATGGGTTCGATTCCTTAGCAGCACATTAGCAGAAAAAAAAAAAGAAAATGGCGCTGTGGCTCGAGTGGTAGAGCAGGTGCTTTGAGCTGAAGGGCTGAGGGACAGCACCTAGGCCTAGAATTCAGGCCCATAAATAACAAAAATGGTGGAGAAATAGGTATGAAATCAAATTTCCAATTAAAATTAATGATTTTAAATATGCATTTAATTTTACATGTATTTATTGTTTATAACTCTAATCTTTTGGTACCTCTTGCCTTTTGTGCTTTTAGGTTATCTTAAAATCTCTTTGTTGTGTGGACAATGCATGGACCATGATACTCCTACCTATGTCTCTTGTGTTGCTGAGATTAATGGCATGAGTCACCATGCTTCACTTATTTGTGCAGATTGGGACTTGTAAGCTTTTGTCCAGATTATGTCCAAAGTGTGATACTCTTGATCTCTGATTTCTGATAGTGATCATAGATGTGAACTGGTACATAAGGCCATTCATAATCCTTTATCCCACTTTGAAGACATGAAGTTTAATTTTCCAAATGACATACAAGATGACAAACAGAAAAATAATCCCTTAGTTCTGGTAAAGATGAGCTACTAATGAGAAACAAAATTACTTTCTAAAATATTTGACTATTGTAATTATATTTTCAATCTTACCCTACATTTAATATTTATGCCAGTGATTAAACTCAAATTGCAGGCATGCAACTGTGGTTTGCCCCTGTTATCTGAGTTACTTAGGGTGCAGAGACCCCAGGATCATGGTTCAAAGCCTGCAAGGGCAGGAAAGACTGTGTGACTCTTATCTCCAAAATTAATCACAGAAAAACACCTGAAGTGTCACTGTGGATCAAGTGTCAAGCCAAAAGATCATAGAGACATTGACTAGACCCAGAGTTCAACCCCCAAGACTGGCACAAAGAGACTATTATTACCTTTAACCATTCATTTGGATCACCTATAGAGAGGGCAGGCTATTGAAGGTCACATAGTTAACTGAAGAAGTAAAATTTGAGAGGATCACAATTCAGAATCAGTCTGGGAAGGGAGGTAATAAGATTTCCATATCTCCCTAAAGCCAGGCAGGTTGAAATGCATTCTGTGATCCCAGCTAATTGGCAGACCAAGGTAAGAATGAGCTTAGCCTAGTCTCTGTTTTGCCATCAACAAAACTGATAATGTATGAGCAAAGTCAGTAAATAAAAAAGATTGTTGATGTGTCCTTATTTGTAGAATATCTGTCTAACAAACAACATATCTAAATTAAAATTAAAAGAGAAAGGAAGAAAGAAAGAAAGAAAGAAAGAAAGAAAGAAAGAAAGAAAGAAAGAAAGAAAGAAAGAAAGAAAGAAAGAAAGAAAGAAAGAGAGAGAGAGAGAGAGAGAGAAAGAAAGAAAGAAAGAAAGAAAGAAAGAAAGAAAGAAAGAAAGAAAGAAAGAAAGAAAAAAAGAAAGAAAAAAGAAGGAAAGAAGTGAAGGAGATAAGGAAGGAAAGAAGGAAGGAAGAAAGAAAGAAAGAAAAAAGAAGGAAGGAAGTAAAGGAGATAAGGAAGGAAGGAAGAAAGAAGTAAGAAGGGAGAAAGAGAGAGAGAGTGGTAAAAAGAAATATAAAAAACATATAGTCAGCATGTGATAGATGTTAATAGTGACACTATACCATGTTAGATATAATTGTCATTATTTATTTCTAGGAGCAGCCTAGATAAAACAAGAGCAGATTTCAGCCAAGGATACATACATGTGTTCACCACTAACAAACTGTTATTGATGCCTCCTCCTGGACCAGAGGACATCTAAATAAACAAAAATAAAGCCTAAATAAACCAATAACATACATACTTTGATAAAACACAGGACTGGCTTAAAGTGTTGGACCAACAGGATTGCATATCTAGGAGGTGTAAAGTGTGTGGGAGACCAGCATTCTGATGATCTTGCAATGATGAAACTGCCTAACCACACAGCTCCTGGGCATATCACTGCTGAAACAAATATTCAGTCAGAGGTTAACAAAAGTAAGATTTACAATGAAACAGACATTCTGACCAAAGGTATTTTTACCTGATTCATTGTATTTCTTACAGTCTCCAGTTATATATCACACATACAACGTTCCTAATTCCCTTCTGCTTCATTATTGTCTTTCCTTGTTTTGGTTTTGTTTTCAGAAATACACAGGGCATATCTTATATTTTTGTATTTTAGCCTTCAGAAGGTCTATAGTTAAATATCCTTAAGTTCCTTTTGTTAGAAAATGAAAGACACATTGGGTGGTTCTTCACCTGTTATAATTATATAACTATATAATTATATAATTATACTTTTTTATTTCTAACATTTTAGCTGTATAATCCCAATTCATTTTTTCCCAAAGGGAACCTTAGTGGAAGGAAGAATCTGAAAGTTCATTCTGGAATTTAGAGAACTTCTGTTATTAAAACTCCAGTACATAGTATGGAATGGAACTCTGAAATTATTCATTAAACAGATGAGGTGAAAGTCAGATTTTGCACTCTAATACTCTTTCCTCAACCAAAATAACTAATATTCTTAAAGTTAATGGGCACAAATGTGCATAAATTTTCTAGAAATAAAATGATCACTTATGAAACATTAATAATACCTGCAAAGAAAGCTTTACAATATAAGATAATTCCTTCACACAATATGTATCTGTCTGGTACCATAACCCCAAACTAGACTAAGGCATCTAATAGCTATCACAGTTGGATGTTCCCTTTTTGTAAAACTGTTTTATCGTGTTGAGTAATATGAATTGTATACCAACTTAAAATCACATTTGAAATAAAACAGTTACTAGGTAAGACCTTCGTGGTTGAGGTGGTGTGGGGTTTCCAGTCAACCCCTCTTGAGTTTTCCAGGAAGGAGCTTGCTTTGCCACAGCCTCTGTGGTAGAGCAGGGCAGGGTTTTGAGAGTGGAGGCCAGTCTGGGTAGGGCTTTGAGACATTTGGAAGGAGGTAGGAAGTATTGGGTTTGTAGGGCGGGGTTTCCAGTGGAACAGGACAAGGCTTTAGGAAGGAGGCTCAGAGATAGCCATGTTCAGAGGAAAACGGCAGGATTACCAGGGAAGATGTTGTTTTCAGTCCCAGCTAAGAGAAGAATGGGGCTGCAAGCGAGGAGATGTAATGACCGGTGAGCGAGAAAATACACATAAGCACAGTTAAAGATGTCAAAGGTGTTTTACTAATGTGTCTGCAACCCTGCCCTAGGTTACTAGAATTAGGAGCAACTGCAACCTCCAGGGGGCAAGTTGTTTTCCTTTTTCCTCCTCCTTGCAAGCCTTGCCTCTCCACTCTCCATTGGCCACTTTGCAAGCCTCTCTGCCTCTCCACAGGCCTCTCCACCTCTTCACAAACCTCTGGGCTCTCTGTAGTCCTCTCCGCATTTCACAGGCCTCTCAGCTCTCTGCAGGCCTCCCTGCTCCTCACAGGCCTCTCAACTCTGTGCAGTCCTCTCAGCTGTCTAGGGCTTCCCCAGGTCTCCCTGCCTGACCGGACTTCCTCCAGCCTTCTCTGACAGCCTGGGATTTCCCAGATATCTCCTTGATCCAGCCTCCTCGGGCCATCCCAGATTCTCCTCAAGCCTGAGGAGAGCTGGGCACAGCTCTGGTCCAGGAGCCATGTCTCTTCTCATGTGTCTCTTGTGGCATCTCCTTCTTTCCATCCCCTCCCCAGAAACCGCTGTTGCTACATCTGGTGGCCTGTCCCCCAAGCCACCCTTTGACCCCTCTCCCCCAAGTGGCCTGGCGTGCATGAAGATGGAATCAGCATGGGGCAGGACTTCCCGGACCCTCAAGCTCTCACAGAGTTTACTTAGAGGAGGGGTTACTGGTGGAACGCTGTGGGCCTGCATGGGATATGTAAAATGGGATTTCCCGTAGAGCAGGGTGGGAAATTTGAGGGAAGAGGCTGATGGAATGCAGGCTTTCTGGTGGAGGAAGGCTGGGCTGACGGGGAGAGGCTTATTGAGGGGCGTGGCTCTGAGAGGGAAGCAGTGTTATGAAGGAGTGGGCTAGTAAAGGACAGCATTTCTGGTGGAAAACCCCATACTTTCTGGCATGTGGTAAGATGGAAGGATTTCTGGCAGAGCAGGAGGGGGCAGCAATGGACGAATGAGCCTTGTCAGGACAGGGCGTTGAGGATCCAAAGGACTAGTTAGGGTGGGGATTTCGGTGAGGCCAGCCAAGACTTGGAGAGATGGAGTAAGATTGAGTGGGGACTTCAGTGTTAGGAGGCAGGATATCTAAGGAGTAAGCCTACTGTGGGCAGGGTTTCCAGTAGGGCAAGACAAACCTTCAAAGAAGGGAATAGGGATGGACAGGTGCTTCCAGTCAAGCCTGGTAAGCCTTCCAGAAGGAGGCCAACTGGTGGAATGGTTTCCAGTGGAACAATGTGGCCTTCCAGAACGAGCAAGGATGGTGGGATTTTCTGGTGGAGAAGGGCAGGGCTTGGAGCCATGAGGCTAGTTGGAGGTGGGGCTTTCAGAAGGTGGTAAGGCTACAAGGGTTTAGGATAATTATATGCAGGGTATCCTGTGGAGTGGAGTGTGGATTCCACAGAGAACCCCAACTAGGGGTTGGATGAGGAGCTCAGCTGAGGGTTGGATTATTGGGGGAGAATGGCAGGACTTACAGAGAATAGATGGAAAGGTAGGGAGGTATCTGGTGAAGTACTCGGGCTTTCCAAGGATGAGGTGGTCTGTGCCAGTAGCTTCTAGTGAAACAAAGCAGGGCTTCAAGGGCAAATATAGGGTGGCGGATGGATTTTGATGTAGCAGGACAGGGCTTCATGGGAGGAGTGTAGTTCAGGGAAGGGCTTTGAAAGGGTTGTCTGGGCTGTAGGAGTAGGCTAGTTATGGGGTGGGGGAAGGGCAAAGGGGAGAAATGTTCCCTGGAGCCTCTAAGGAGCTTGAGGGAGAAGGCTGGTTGAGGGTAGGCTTAAAGGGAAGGGTGGGTTTGGAGGGACTAGGTTAGGTAGGGGCAGGGCATCCAGAGAATAAGGGTGGGGATTCAAGGGAGGAGCCGGATGGAAGTGAAGTTCTGGGTAGAACAAGTTGGGTATTGAGGGAGGAGATATGTTTCTTTGGGGCAGAGAAAAGAGTAGATGGAGTGGAAGAGGGATTTCCAAGTAGCAGACCAGGGATTTGAGGAAGGAGGCTGGTTGCAAACAGAGCTTTGAAAGTTTATAGCAGGGCTACTACGGTGTAGGTTAATTGAGGGTGGGATTTCAGGTGTAGCAGGACAGGGTTGCAAAAGAGGGGCTGAATGGAAGTGGGTCAAGTTGAGCTTGTGAGAGGGGATAGGATAGAGGCAGGAGTTCAAGGGGGAAGGGAGAGGCTATAAAAAAACAGCAACTACTAATAAAAATAATGCAAGAACACCATTTTCAGCCAGTGTAGAGTTAATTCTATTTCTGTATGTATGAGAGATATTGGATAAACTAACCAAGTAATTTCTTCCTACTGAAATTTTTCTTTATTCTAATTGAGTGAGAATAAAACAACAGGCCACGTCAGGCTCATAGGCACACAGTAGACTGACACATGAATCACTGGATTTGATTACCCAGCAACTCCTTTAAGGAACACAAAAATTTTAAACTCTCTCCATTAGTCATAATGGACACTCTATTGACTTAAAATTGTGAATAAATAGAAATTTTCCTCTGAACATTTTAGAAATTTTAATCTAAACAAAGTAATAGTAATTCTTTAACTTTATACTTCTATATTGGAACATATACTAACACTAAATAATTAGGAAAATATAATAAAATTATACACAGAATGTTCATTCTTGCAACATCAATTTTAATCTAAAATAATTTAAAACCAGAAAATTGCTTGCCATATAGTGAGATTGCAGTATGGTTTCCTTTTGTGATCAAAATGGTGATTTAAGCAATATGCCTTTATCATTGGAGGCATTGATGGTTAAAAGATATCCAAGAATGTGAAGTACCCTAAAAAAATACCCTGAAGAAATTCACAGGGTACTGTGAGTTGATGTTGAAATAAAATTAATTACTGCATACAGTAGGAATTAATATTAAATAGGCACAGAAATATTTTCTACAATAAACGGCTACATTGAAAAATAAACAATGAAAAGGAAGCAGGCAGTCAGACCATCAAGTTAACATTATCTAATGAATAACATTTATTGAGACTTGTTTGCAATCTGCTTGACCTAAATTCTTCCCTGAAGCCAAATAACAAGAAAAAAGCCATGGAAATACAGTATTTTCAAGGCATTATTAGACTTTAGAGAGTGAATTCAATTAATATATTGCTAGAAAATAAAGACAGATGTCCAAGATAAACAGCGAAGGAAATATTCCCAATCTATGGCTCTCTGCTGTGAGAGGGATACAGGCCAAGGCGTGAATGGACTGAAGAACAGGAGTGCATACTAGTAATTCCCAAGATGCAATGATGAATGTAACATGGGAGAAAATCAACATAACTGTCACATGAATTTATCACTGGAGAGTACAGAGAAGTACAGTGAAAATCCCAGGAGAATTATAAAGTACAATCTTACATATTTGTCAGAACAGTAAATTCAAATGTTTTCAGAAAAGTGTCTGGCATTGTGTCCTAAAACACTTGGAAAGACTACAGGAAACTACCGGGCACACACATGATGCCAAGAAATGATTAACTTATAATTTACAAGACATTGAATAATCATAAAAGTCTTGTTTCAGTAGTGCAAAATTAAGCCTTAATACACTCTGTTCTGAAACAACACATTATAAAACCAAATCAAGAACAATGAAATTATATATGTGACTCAACTGTTTCCAACAATAGAATTCAAAAATTCAAATTACATACTGTATCTGTAAACTGATAAAAATCATACAGGATGACAAACATAATTAATCTTTCAACACTGCATATTTTATGTGAATAGTCCTGATGATAAATGATTTGTTTTCCTTACAGATTTTGGATGAACACAACAACAACAATACAAAACCAAAAACCACTTGGCAATACATCTGGATACCAGTGGCTCATCCCTATTCCTAAATGCCCAGGAGGCTGAGATTGGAGGATCATGGCTCACAGGTTGCTGGGGTAGCCAAATCCATGAGACATTGATGTTCCATTGATTAGTCAAAGGCCTAGTGGAACATTGGCTCACATGGTATAGCATCAGGCATGAGTGTAAACACCAAAACTTCAAGGCTCGAGTCAAATCTCATTACTACACCCCACACACACAGTCACAACCTACACACAAACACACACACAAAGGGGAAGATACAGGAACAGGGAGAGAAAGGGAATCTTAAGAGTTTAAAAAGTGAAGCCTATCCTAGAAAAAAAAATCCTTTCCAAAAATATACAACTGTAAGATTACTTGTGAGGGATTCTAGAGCTGAGCAGTGAGATCTGGAAAGAGATAAAAGATTAGAAAGCCATCTTAAACAAGACTCAGAAGGCTGAGATATGTACCCTGGAAAAGTCAAATCATCAAGGCAAGATAGTGCTATAAGTTACTACCTTAAGTGTGTTTAAGATACAGCTGTTAGGACACTAAAATAGTAAGATCTTGGAGATGAGACAAGATATTTTATGGCTAAAATATGTATTCCTCCCTTCTGCTCCCTAACAGTAAGAGAGTTAATTGTCACTATTTATACAAAGTATACCTCATGTTAGTGGTTGTAACACAAGATAGATTGATGACCTAATTTGTGCAAATAACTTTAGCCACACCCCTATATTAAGTTGGATAAAAAGTTTGTTAAGCAGGACCACCAAAAACTGGTGGTGAGCCTTTGGGTCCCCTGGTGTCCCTCTTTCCTTTCCCTCTCTGTAATTTCTCAGTTCATTGGCCAGGTATCCCTTCATCTCTGCTGTTCCAGAGTTGTGGACAGAACTGATATTCTGAGCTCCTCAATACAAACTGTGGAAACACACTTTATCAAAGAAGATACACAAACATATATGAGCACCTGGCAAGATACCAATCATCAGCAGTCATCCTGTGAGTCCTTAGTGAAGAAGTGGAGTTCCATTATGGTGGTCATAATGGCTAAGTGTAAAAAGTATGTAATAAAACTTTTGGAAGGTTCTTTTTCTCTTTTTGCTCTGTAGTCCCAGATGGCCTGGAACTTTCCAGCCTTGTCTCAGCCACAGAAGTGATGGGAGTTTGAATATGTGCTGCCATGCCTGGCATTTAGGAAGTTCACAACAAAGCAATACCAAAGTACATGAAAGCAATTTTGTAAATGATGTACATTTGCTTCCTCAATTGTAAAATAAAACAATACGAAAGTGCATGAAAAGTTTTTTTTTTCTTTTTTTTTTTTTTTTGTCGGTCGTGGGGCTTGAACTCTGGGCCTGGGCGCTGTCCCTCACCTCTTCTGCTCAAGGCGAGCACTCTACCACTTGAGCTACTGTGCCACTTCCAGCATGAAAAGTTTTGTAAGTGATATGTATTTACTTCCTCAATTGTAAAATTAAACAAATATATGTCAAAATATCACATTATTAACATTATTTATATATATATGTATATGTATATATATGTATATATATATATATATATATATATATATGCAGTTCATCAGGCATCACTATACCTCAACAGATCAAATGCAAAGTCAAATTTCTACTTCTTTCTAGGAGAAGCAGAAAAGGTCAAAATCTATGGATATATGACCATATAAGATGATATTAAGTATGCTTAAATAGGGATATAGGTTGACCTTTTGTAACAATGAGATGTATAAGACACTCCATTGAAAATGAACTTTAAAACTGGTGAGGGGGAGGGAGGGAGTAGCTGTGGAGGTGGGAGGGAAGGGATCGTAGGGGAAAAAACAAAAGACGAGGCAACAATGCTCCATAGGAAATGTACTCATTACCCTGGTCATTTAACTGTGACCTCTCTGTACAGTATTTTTACAAAAAAATGTACAAAAATTCTACTTTAAAATCTAACATCTAAGGCAGTGTCTGGAATACAAGGAGATAAAATAAATCTACAGGAGGGATATCTTTAACACTGTGACAATGAGACGTGAAAGCTGGATTTTAAATCAGGGTTTGACAAGATCAAATGTCCACTAAATATGTGATTACAGCTACAGAGCTGACCATGATCGTAAGAATGGAGGTACAACTGAAAGTCAGCTAAGGCTGCTACAGCATTGTATGTAGACATAAGGTGACCTCTCCAATAATTGTAAAGCACAAAATACAAGTTAAGTCAGTAAAATGCATGGGAGGGTTTTCCCACTGAGAAAAATTGCAGTGGGTGATCATTGCTCTTTGGTTGAGAGTATACATCCCATCTCATTTTACTTTAAGCTAAAGTATATTTCTGATATGAACACAATTGTAATATATCAGTGTTTCATGAGTGCAGACAAGTGTAGGTGCATGTTACTCTAATATATATAAAGGCTCTACCTTCACACTCCATTCTATGTTGTTAAGTTTGCATGGAGAAATGTTCATAACTAGGAAATTTAGACTCTTGTGAATCTGATTCAGGCAACTGAAATAAGACATTTGGGTCATCCACTCCAATTATTTGGTTTGTGACTATGAAATAAATACCATTATTTAAAATGCACATGAATTTTTGAAAATTCATGCAATACCATATGGCAAACATACAAAAGATACAATTACTCATCTTCTTATATGAGCTGAAGGGAAGTTATTCCTGACATGCACTCGTTTTTTTAAAGAAATACATTTAATAATGTCTACCCTTTTTATATTACTTTTTCAAAATGTAAATATACATACTTGAGAAAAGATTCTGTGCTTTTTATTAAATACTTCATTATATCTATAGCTCTATCTATCTATCTATCTATCTATCTATCTATCTATCTATCTATCTATCTATCTATCTATCTATCTATCTATTTTTCTATCTAAAGAACTAGGCAGGCAAAGCCAACCAAATTTCCCAAATACTTGAGACTGACCAGTTGCAGACCTAGAATTCAAATCCAGTTTTCCATCATGCTTATCTGAGGATGTTCTGTGAATGTCACATTACCTTTTAAGAGATAAGGAACAGAAGAATCTACATTATTTTTCTAATTATAGCTCTAATGGCTATGAAATTGCTATAGAAGGAAAATAATTTATAAATGAAAAAGGTATTGGGTACAAATTTGTTAGTAATCAAATCAAGATTGGTTAATTTTCTAAAGAAATTCCTGAATGACCATCATTCAAGCTTCCACTGTTTATGCTGCCTGGAGTAAATGCTTTAGGAGAACAACTCCATGCCAATGACACCAGTGCATATGAAGAAAACATGCTTTTAACATTCAGCATCTTGAATGCAAAAGAAATATTTATACAAATATAATCTAAAAGGAAAAATTTTTGTGACTGTTACTTCCTCATTATACCAAAGAAAACTTACTCCCTTTTCTAAAACATATATCTATTTTACTGATATTACTATAATTACTATTAATAATGTAGGAATAATATATTATAATATCATTAATGTTATGTAATCTATAAGTAATATATGTATAATATGTTTATAATAATTGATACTACTATAGTAACTATAATTAATACCTGTACAAAACTGAATTTTGTGTTATATATACTATGAATGGCATAAGAAATGAGAACTCTAATATACACCACATGCTTTACTCACATAATTTATTGTTTTGCATGAATACGGAGGGTTGAAATAGGACCCAGGTGCTGTCCCTGAACCATATTACTCAGGGCTTGTACTCTACCACTTGATCCACACATCAGTCTCCTACTTTTTTTTTTGGAGGCTAATTGGTAATATGAGTTTCACAATTTTTTTTCTGTCTGGGCTGGCTTCAAACAGCTATCCTCAGATCTCAGCCTCCTGAGCAGCTGGGATTTCAGACATGAGCCTTGTTACATATTTTTTAATTCCATGCATGGCAAGTTGTTAGGTCATTATTTTTGTGTGTTCAAATATATTATGGTGGTTCATTTCTAAACTGATTCAGAATGAACAACCACTTTTTGGGAAAGACTATATGTTGGAATTGAAATTGTAAATACACTTATCTCACTATCAATTTTCAAAGATAATGTTAAATATTTCCAATTCCTGGAACTAAAACATTAAATAAGCATCCCTTCCTTAACTGTCTCATTTTCAACAGTATAAAACCTACTATATAAACATCTATATTCAAGAAAGCAAGCCTCTCTAACCACATATTCACCTTCAGTTATCCTCCTCATCTCTATATGGCCTTTTACAATGGATGTCCTCTAACATTGACTACACATCCACCAGAGTCAGCCTACCACATCCAACACTTTGTAAAACTTCCTAGATAAAGTTGTTTGCCCCATCCTCATCAGCCTTTCTGCAGCCTCAGTGGAGAGCTTGTTCTCCTGCTTTACCTGTAGACTATATCCTGTTATATTTCCTAGCAAAGAAATAATAGCTAGCAGGCCTGAGCCTTGGTATATTCAGAGGTTCATTGGTATTCAATGTTTCCTTTTCCATTTCCTTTCCTTCCTTGGTAAGTGAGTTGGAATAACAGAACAAATCAATTTGAAAAGCAGTGTGTTTTAGTGTAAATGAAAAGATACTTGTACATCTCATTGTTGCAATGGGTCCACCTGTATCCCTAGTTAAACGATTTGTTTTTGCCCTTCCCTTCCACCAATTATACCAACATCAAATACAGTGAAAGCAGGGGTTATACCGTGGGTACGATATTTTCACAATAAAAAATAAAATTTTAAAAAAAGAAAAGAAAAAATACTGATTTGAAAATACTACAAGTGTTTGTTCTTTACATTTGTATTTCAATTCAAATATAATAGGACTGCTGCTAGTTGTTCATGCCTTTAAACCTAGCTATTTAAGAGCCTGAAAGATGAGGATCATAGTTCCAAGCTAGACCATGTAGAATAGACCATGAGGCTCTTATCTCCAACTAAGAACCAAAAAGCTAAAAGTGGAGCTGTGGCTCAATTGGAATAGTGCCAGCCTTGAACAAAAAAGAAAAAAGAAAGCACATAGCCCTTGAGTTTAAGTCCTATTACGAGCACACATACACCATACATACACACACATATATATACATATATATGTATACAGACATATTTAATCTACTATGTATAAATTATATGCATACATATGTATATATAGTTATATAATAAAATATTACAGAGTGTCAAATATATACAAGCAAATGTTTGATCTTTCTCTTCGAAACAGATTCATATAGAGTTATAGAAGTCCTGCTCAGAGCAACGCATAGTCCCTATTA
>NW_027204139.1:0-39390 GCF_024711535.1 Dipodomys merriami | reverse complement strand
ATGGGCCTGGGCACGGTCCCTCAGCTCTTCAGCTCAAGGCTAGTGTTCTATCACTTGAGCCACAGCACCTTTCTGGTTTTCTGAGTGGTTTATTGGAGGAGATAAGAGTCTCATGGACTTTTCCTGCCCAGGCTGGCTTTGAACCATGATCCTCAGATCTCAGCTTCCTGAGTAGCTAGGATTACAGGTATTAGCCCAGCTTGTATGTTTTTTGTATAGAAATTTACACAAGATCACACCTAAAGGCAATGCAATGCTCCTGGAGAGATTAAAGGATGCTGAATCATAAGTTTTACACATTCTTCTAATTCATTTATGAAGTTTTTCTTCAGTGATACAAATATAACTGATTTTACTTCATTTAGAAAACATTCTGAAACACTTCGAATACTATGATTTTCTAAAGTGAGGAAGCAAGTCAAAGAACAAATTATTGATTTAAATTAAGAAGCAATAGGACAGTTTGGGGGTAGTTTTAAGAAGAATGTTCTACAATTTGAAGGACAGTGGAGGAGAACTCCAGGCAGCTGTCCATATTTAACACAGGGCTCTGTGTTGGCTCCTGGGAAGAAAGGGTTGAGGCCAAATCACAGAGCACCCTCTTCAATTTCATATCTGGAGGGTGAGAACACATGGGATCCTGCAGTGTGTGATTAGCCTGTCCTTCTTGGGTTTGTAGAAACCACACTTCTTTCTCTGGGGAGGAAGGTACCTTCCTCCTAAGTCTGTTCAGGTGACTGACATTCACTCCAGTAGTCCCTCTTCCCACAGAGAGTCCCATGAGCACAGGGCACAAGGCAGGACTTAGAGTTGGACCCAATCCCTGCCCAAGGTCAACTTTCAGGATCTGGGGAGCCTTTTTGTTCTGTCCCCAATGAGTTCTCCTCCCTCATATCTTCATCTCCCCAGTGATGCTGAACCTGTGTCTGTGTTGCAGGTTCCTGCTCTCTTCCCATTTCCAACAGGGAACTGGATTGTGGGGCCACAGTGTAAATGAAGATTCCAGAGGAACTGGAAGCACACATAAAGACCTCTAATTTGACCTTGTACATCTCTGCACATCCTGAAATTTTGTTAATTTTGTGCTTTCTTTAGCTAATTCACTTACGTTATGTATTGCACCAATATTGTATATTATATGAAGCAATAAGATATATTTTGTTTAGTATAGTATTGAACATAGCTACCTATGCCCTATTCCACATATAGATTAGTGTTGTATTCTAAAGATGAGCATTAGTTTAAATAATTTCCATTAAATGTTATTAATTAGGTCCTTTGCAGTTAGTTGCTTGCCTTTTTTTCTGTTTTAACGGAAAATCCTGTTTAAAACCACATGAAGTGTAAAATTCACTCTAGTGCTTGTCCCCACTTTAACTCCTTTCCTATTTCATCATTTAATCTCAAGATAACTCAGAATCCTCTTTGTTCCTCCCATTGGTGTGACCATGAGAACAGTATGACCTGAAGTCTTCCAGAATGACTTAGATGGTCAGGCTTTTTCCCAACATCTCCATCCTCTGCTCCTATCAAATGCATGTTTCCCATGCCTCTTTCTTACAATCTTCAAAATACTACTCTACTTCCCTCAGGCAAAGAATATCTCATCCTTAAAAGCTGTAGATATTCTACTTTTGTGGTTACAGAAAGACTTTTTATTTTTCTTCAAGATTTTTCTACATTCAAATCCATTTTTGAGTCCAGAACATTCTCGTGTGTGCGTTGTCTCTGCCTCTCTGTCTCTCTCTGTCTCTCCCTCTCTCTCCATCTCTCTGTCTCTCATTTTCTTCCTCTGATTTTCCCTATCCATTTGATTGTTAGTGATCAAGTCTATGAACTCTACAGGCTTAGGAAGGTATGCATCTAATCTCTTTCAGGCCATTTGTATTTTCTTACTTCTTTTGGTCTGTGTCTGTCTCTCTCTCTCTTCCTACTTCTGTTTCTGTCTCTGCCTTTATATGTGTCTTGTCTGTCTCACACACACTGTCCATTTGATTTTTAGGGATCAAATCCAGGTGCTTTGACATGCTTAGCATCTAATCTCTGTATTGAGCAACTTTGTTTTTCCTATTTCTAAAAACAAATTAGAAACATTAGATTTTGATGGAAACATTATTTGAATTTTTGTGGGGACTATAACATAGGGTGTTTCATTGAAGTGTGGGCCTTGGCTAGGGATCTTCCTTCCTCAATCTTCTAAGTGCTGGAGTTACAGTCTGGTAATTTGAGATGAAGTTTTAATATTTCTTTTGTGTCTTTGCTGAGATGTTTCTTTTTCAAGCTCCTCATTTGTTCATACATCTAGAGTTGTATAGTTACTATCATTGCTGTGCATTTCTCTCAGATCTTTACCATATTTTTTATTTTCAAGGCTATCTACAGAAGGGTTACAGTTACATAAGTAAAGTAATAAGTACATTTCTTGTCAAACTTGTTGCCACTTCCCTCACTTTCCTCCTACTTTTCCTTGCCCCACACCACATTTTACTACACCTTACTAAGTGTCTTTTCCTTCTATCTTTTCATTGTTGTTCTGGTAGTGAGACTGGATCTCTTCATCAGAGCCTACAACATACTCACTTGACATTTTCTCTCCTAACTTTACTGTTTGAATTACACTTCCAGTACAGTTTTGTTTGCCAGTTATTTGGAGAATTGGTTTCTCAAGCTTTTGTGTTTGGCCTAATATGAAAGTGTGATCCACAGAGCTTAGCCCTTGAAATGAGTAAGATAATGAGCATGAGCCTTGGGCTCTCAGTTCCAAATGCCTTTGAAAAATATTTATTTTCCTTTTCTTTTCTTTTCATTGTCAGAGTTCTTCACTGTATTTCATTTATTTGCACTTCCTGGCTGAAATGATTTGTTAGTGACATGTATTATCTCCTGACTAGAGTCCCTTCATTCTCTGTTTCTTTCCTTCATATTTTTGGGAATCATCCATGCTTGGTAACTTTTTCTTATTTTTTTTCTCATTTTCAAGCTTGTACCTTGTCCTGGCCAGGTGCCACTGGCTCACACCTGTAATCTTAGCTACTCAGAAGGCTGAGATCTGAGGATCAAGGTCCAAAGCCAGATGGGGAGGAAAGTCTGGGAGACTCTTATCTCCAATAAACAACTCAGAAAACCGATGTGGGAGCCCTAACCTTGAGCTGAAGAGCTGAGGGACAACGCCCAGGCACAGAGTTCAAGGCCCACAACCGACAAAAAAATAGAATGTATCTTGCCATGTAGATAATTATCAAGACTGACTACTTTCATGTCATCATGGATATCACTTTGTGTTTTCTATCACAGTACCTTTGTATAGAAAAGACAACAATATCTTCTAGTGCTCACTTTTGTATGAAATTTGTTTACAAGACTTTTTAGGTGTGTAAGATTCAGCAATGGTTTTGCATCCTAACAGAGCTTCTTTCTGATATATCTGTATAATACTCACAAAGATGTCATGATTGTTATCCTTCCCCCATTCTTTACCATCAGCTTTTTCTTTCATCACTTCTCACTAATCCTTCTCCCTTGTAGCCTGTTCCTGGTTGTTGCTCCAATGTGTGAGGCCTGTCATAGAAGGACCTAGCTGCTACCATATTATCTAGACCTGTCATCTTTCCCCTAAAATAGTGATTATTTTAAAAAAAACCTTGAGAAACTTTAGATATTTTCTTTATCTAGAAAAGATTTTCTTTCTGAATGATTTGACTTTATTTTCCAGTAAATCAGTCTTACTACACTTACAGAAATTGTTCTTCTTTTCTTATTTCAGATCTACTTCTCAGTTCATTTATTGATGCTTTCAACTTTCAGAATAATCAGGTTTGTCTCTTGCTGATTCCTAGTTCATGTTGTTACTATTGCTTCTGAGTCATGCAGATCACCAGACTTTTCCATGACAGTCACATGCACCCAGACTACAACTCCATTGACAAGGGGTATGTAAGTTGTCAGGCATGAAACTTTATCTCAGCCCTTTATTCTGAAGAAGTTATCTTTTTTATAAATGTTATTTGTAGAAATATATTTATAAATAAATACTGATGTTCAAACCTCTTTGATTTTTCATATTGATATTTTGCAAGAGTAGATAAATAATTAAAACTGTGTGTAACATAGTATACACAGATATTACTCATTCCTCAAAGGAATTTGAGAGAACTTTATTAATGGATATAGTTAATTGAAGAGGAAAAGAGTTAGCAAAAAATATGACCGGATCAACTAACTATGACAACAGCTGAACTCTAGGAAACAAAAAGGAAGATAGTGGTAGCAGTTTGGAAGATGGGCAGCTATAGGTCAAAGGAAGCAAAGTTTCAGTGATGCTCAATGAGTAAGTCCTGAAAATCTAATTGACACTAAGATTCCTACCTGAGGTATTAATGTCTGGTTGTAATTAACATTTCAGTGTATAAGCACCTGTGCCCTGGTCCACGTGGGATGAGGGAGGCTGCAGCCTGGGGACTCCCCTGTTTTGAGGTAACTTCTCCCTCCCCCACCCCCACACACTCTAATAGAGAGTGAGGAGAAGCATGTGCATGGGCCAGATGGAGTGGTCACCCTACAAGGAAGGCAAGGACTCAGATTCCCACCAAGTCCTTTTGCCTTTCTGCTTATCCGGGTAGCCAGGGTTGCCCCACTTTGCTGTATCTGTTAGTGATCATGGGACTTGAGCCGGGACCATGGGGTCATGACTGACACTGAGATCACTGAAGAGACAGAACCTGGAGCCCCTTCAGCATCACCGCAGACCTCCACTTTACTTTTCTGCATGGGCCAGTTGCGGTGCCATACCTGGGTGGCCCACACATGGAAGGAAGTGCTCTCTGTGCCCCCAGTGGGAGCAGAAGTGCAGGTGAGGGGACACACATGAATGCCCACATCAGCATCAGAGGAACCTGGAGACGTACTGCACCTGCTACAGCCAGGCTGTTCCCAGGGCCTCTTTGGCTTTGCTGTGAGGACCTCTGTCTTCCTCCTGGTCCACGTGGGCCCAATTGTGGGTGCCATTACAGATGCCACCATTTCGAAGTAATGTGCTCACCTTCTGAACCCATTGGGGTGAGGGGATACAAGAATGCACCTCAGTGCTAGATGGGTCTGGTCATGCAGTAGAGTCCACCAAGAAGGAAGGCAGGACTCGGGGGTCTTTCCTTCCTCCCATTCTGGCTTCAGCCCTTGTAGTTGGGGTTACTGGATTGACTCATGGCTGGAGTCTTCTTGGCTGCCACTGTCCTACAATGGGTGCTACACCTGCTGCAGCGGTGATGCAGTGCTCAGAGATCAAGAGTTATTTTCAGATGGTTTTTCAATAAGTCAAGATACAACTCTATCCCTAGGTTTGACTTCTATTTTAACCTGCAAGTTGTCCATATTAAATGAATGCCAATGGACTAGATCTAGTATATAATACGTAATCTGAAAAAATGCATTTGTATGCATTGAGAGATTAGTGGGTTTACTTCATTCTTCAAATTGTAGTTTTTCTCCTCATGTTAATATTGAATCTTCAGCTGTTTCCTATTCCCTCGGGTGTGTTAAACTTAGCCTAGCATGGTTCTTTTCTTTCCTTTGATTTCGTGTGTGTGCATGTGTGTGTTGATATTGGAGGTTAAACTCAGGGCCTTGGCACTGTCCTTTACCTTTTTCTCTCAAAGCTAATGCTCTACCACAGCTCCATTTCCAACTTTTTTGGTGGATAATTGGAGATGGATCTCATGGACTTTCTTGCCCGGGCTGGACTCAAACATCAATCCTCAGATCTAACTTCCAGAGTGTATGTTTTGTTCTTAAGATCAAAACACGGCCAGGCATCAGTAGCTCATGCTTGTATTCCTAGCTACTCAAGAGGCTGAGATCTGAGGATTACGGTTCAAAGCCAGCCCAGGCAGGAAAGTCCATGAGAGTTTCATCTCCAATAAAGGACCAGAAAACTGGCAATGGCTTTGTGGCTCAAGTGGTAGAGTACTCACCTTGAACTGAAGAGGTGAGTGACATCTCCCAGGTCCAGAATTCAAGACCCATGGCCAACAGACAAAAACCAGAAAGATCAAAACACTGAAGAGGTATCTCAGAAGCCCCAGTTTATGATGTTGTTACTGCTCACACTGTCACTAAAGATGTTTCTTTCTTTTAATAAAGGTTTCCACCAGTACTAGTATTCTACCCAGTGGGAGTATGCATAACTTTAGATACCTGACAATTTGTACATTACATTCTTGGCCTACACCAAGAAGCAAATAGGTGGCAGACACCATTGGCACAAGCTGTGAGTTACATATTCTTCCTCAGGAACTTAATGCTAAAAACAAGGGACATAGGCCAGCTTGAGCTAAAGAGGGAAATCTTGTCTCAAAAAAAAAAAACTGAAAACAGGAATCTGAGAGAAAAGGGAAGGGGATTTATCTAGGCCTACATTTTCACCTGCACAGCCTTCATCTTGTGATTTACCTTTACATTCTATTCAGTAATCTACTTTCCAATGAGGTTTTTTTTGGGGGGGGTCTGGTCATGGGGTCTGAACTCTCGACCTTGGGCTCTGTCCCTCAGCTCTTCCGCTCAAGGCTAGCACTCTACCACTTGAGCTACAGCGCCACTTCTGGCTTTTTTTTTTCCTGCTTATGTGGTGCTGAGGAATCAAACCCAGGGCCTCATGCATGTGAGGCAAGCACTCTACCACTGACCCAACTTCCCAGCCCCTTTCCAATGAGTTTTTAGATCTTGTTTCTTTCTTTTGTTTCCCAGAGTTAGAAATCTTACTGTTATGGTTGAGGATTTAGCTAAATGTAAGAGTAGTTGGCTGGCAAGTGCCAGACCCTAAGTTAAGATCCTCAGCAAAGAATTAAAAAAGACCTCGGTTTTTTATATGAAGAACAAAACATACACCAATAAATCCATCTTTTGGAGCTCATTTAAGAAAACTATGATGAAAAAGCATAACATAAGCTAGGCACTGATGGCTCATACCTGCAATCCTAACTAATCAAGAAGCTGAGACTTGAGGATCTTGGTTTGAAGCCAGCTAACACAAAGAAAGCCTATGAGTGTCTTATCTCCAGTTAACCAGTAAAAATCCAGAACTGGAACTGTGATTCAAGTGGTTCAGTGCAAGCCTTGAGCTACAAAGCTAAGACACAGCACCCAGGCCCTAATGCAAAACAAGACAACAAAAACAAAAAGGAAAACTCATAAATTACAAACCATGGAAATATCAGCACTATAAAGGACAGAATCCCAATGATATTTCTTTCTTGATTCATAAAAATGTGTAGGAGATACATACATCAGTTAGGATAAAGTTATCTAAACTCCCTCTGACACATTCTGCAGCTTTGCGGTTTGGAGGAACTGCTCCTGATACCAGGGCTTTTTGGGGAGAAGGATTCTGGCCAGCAGAGATACTGTGAGGTAGGGAACTTCTAGAAGCTTCCACAGGTCAGCTTCCAGCCACACAGCCTGTTTGGCCAGAGATAAACCCTCTGGAGACTGGGACTCAGATCCTGTCTCCCTTCTTCTCCACTTTGCAGAATGTGACCCTTGGGCTGGAAAAATCTGTTAAACTCTGAGTGATTTGAAAGCCATGGCTTGGCCTGGCCAGAGCATCAAGTTGTTCTGTTTTGATGTCTCCACATCCTCCTGTATGTTGTCCTTTAGTTTCTTTGCTCTCGGTTAGACAACCAATGAAGCCACAGCTCCAGTTCTGGGTTTTTACTTATTGGTTAATAAGACTTTCCTGCCAAGCTGGCTTTGAACTAAAAGTCTCAAATCTCAAGCTCCTGAGTAGCTAGGATTACTGCTGTGAGACACGAGCACCCGGCCAGATCCTTTCTTCATAAACTAAAATCTACATGTTTTTCTGAGTTCAAATGGAAACTACTTTTTGTCTTCCATGGCAGGAGGCATAGCAGAGTAGCATGAGCAGCAAAGACATGTCTTTCCTTGCAAGCATGAAGCCCTGAGTTAAATCACTTGGATTGTACAATTTTTACAATTTAAAAATAAATATTTTCAAAACCTTTTTCCCATGTTGCAAGAAATTTTCAGCAGCTTGTTGCTGACAGTTTTGGATTCAATGTTCTCCACTTAAGCTTTTCCTTCATAATTACAGAAGGGAGACATTTTCTCGGTAGCACAAGTAGCAGCAGAGAAGACATTGGAAGAAAAGGCCTGGCCAGGTGGGTGAAGCTGTGGAGTCCTGAAGGGAGGTGGCTCCCATCGATCCTTGCCAGTCACCTACAGCTGTGGGAAACAGGCATCTAGCTACCAAGGTGCCGTGAAATGGGAACATGACAGCCAAGACTGTGGAAACAGCCTAGGTCTGGCTGCTACTGTCCAATGAAATGAGAGCAAGGAACATTCATGCATAAATCTAGGACAGTTTTGCAGTCTGATCTTGTAGGTTTGTGTATGAATGCCCAGGATTGAAAAGTGTTAAGACCAGGAGTGAGATGATTTGTTTAGAAAAAGGACTCCTTCGATGTTCTACAAAAAATGTAGTTATGACCTTACTCATGTAACTGAAACCCCTTTGTACAGCATCTTTATAATAAAAATAACATTTAAAATTAACATATGTCTCATGCTTTCCCCTTATCTGCAGTATATGTCTAGGACAAGCAGAAAATGTCAAAACCTATGTACATCTGACCATATAAACTAATGCTAAGCTAAATGAACCACAAGATAGGGACACAAGAGATTTTATCTTTCTTGCTGTTCTTTTTAATGTACTTATAATGTACATTTTTTGTTTCCTTTGTATGTTCATCCCCCATTTTCTAACCCCTGTTGTCACTGTATTTGATTCTGGTGTCCTGCGTCTTGTATATACATTTTTCTAAATTGGGGAGGGGAAGGGAAATAAAATGCTGAAATAAGGTTACAGGATGACCCATTGTAACAATGAGATGGACAAGACGCTATGCTGAAAATGAATTTTACAACTTTGGGTGTGGAGGAATTGGAAAGGTTGGGAAGAAAGGGATGGTAGGGAAAAACAAAAGAGGGGATAACAATGCTTGAGAGGAAGTGGACTCATTACCATGCTCTAGAAACTGTAACCCCCCTCTGTACAGTATCTTTACAATAAAAATATAAATATTAAAAATTGTACTCCTTCAGGACTTTCAGGCCTACCTAGTGTTCTATTGTAATAATGTACTCATGACAATCTTGTCTCAATTCATAGACATCTGTGTGTGTGTGTTTGTGTGTCTGTCTGTGTGTGTGTCTGCCTGCCTGTTCGGTTGTGTTTAGAGAATAGAAGGCAGATGTAGGAGACAAAGTTCCCTGAGAGACTGGTGCAGTGGCTTACACCTGAATTTCCAGCTATATGGAGGTGATCAGGGGGATGGTGGTTTGAAGCCAACATGGGTAAAACATTAATGGGACCACCACCTCAGCAAAAATACCAAGTGAAGTGGTACTGTCACCCTGTTATGTGGGAGACATAGAAGGAAGATCACAATCCAAGGCTGATATAGGCAAAAATATGAGATCCCACCTGAAAAATAACCAAAACCAAAGGAGTTAGAGTTGGAGTTCAAATGCTAAAGTGCCTTGCTAACAAGTGCAAATTAGAGTTCATACCTGAGTACTACTCATCACAAAAGAGTTGCATGAGAATATGACCTAATACATTCACTAATGCAGTTGATAATGGTGAGCCCTGCATTATCCATGCACCCCACAGTGAGCTGAATATAATTAAATTTACCTAGGATTATTTCCAGGCCAGAAAGTTATGAGACACGTCAGGGGCTAAGACAGCACAACATCTGCCCCTGTGTAGGAAGCCTGTGACAGGACACAGGCAAGCCTGCCTCTGGTCTGCTAGATGCATTTCCTGTTGGGTGGCAAATCATAGAACAGACTATCTTTCTTGTTTCTAGTGAACACATGGTACAGATTAGCAATTGGCTTTGAGGTATAATCTCATCCCTATCATGGGAAGAGCCACTACTATGCTGACAGGCAGCCTGCTGGGAAGAGACATTCCATGTGTCTTGGAAAGGATGTCCACAAACTCAGGGCTCAGGCTGTTCTCAGTCATGAAAGTGATGAGGAGAGGAGCTTTGTTTTATTTATTTATTTATTTATTTATTTATTTATTTATTTATTTATTTATTTATTTATTTATTTATTTCAGTCATAGGGCCTGCACTCAGGGCCTGCAAGGCTAGCACTCTACCAGGTGAGCCCTTGCATCACTGTCAGCTTTTTCTGCTTATGTGGTGCTGAGGAATTGAACCCTGGATCTCATGTATGCAAGGTAAGCACTCTACCACTGAGCCACCTTCCCAGCCCAGCTTCATTCTCTAATAAGGCTTAATAGGAGGCATTCAGAGCTGAGTCCTAAGTCCCTTCACCATTTTTAATTAATTTTTTATTGTGAAAATACTGTACAGATGGGTTACAATTACATGAACATGGTAATGAGTCTATTTCTTATCAAGTGTTGTTGCCTCGTCCTTTGTTTTTCCCCTACCATCCTTCCCTCCCACCTCCTCAACTACACTCTGTTCTTCCTCCCCTTCCCCCACTCCCGCCTGAATTGTAAAGTTCGTTTTTCAACATAGCATCTTGTACATCTCATTGTTGTTTCGGGTCAACTGTATCCCTACTTAAACAATTTGTTTTTTCCCTTCCCCTCCCCTAATTATACCAACATCAAATACAGTGAAAACAAGGGTTATACATGGGGGAGGGACATACAAAGGAACAAAATAATCACATGGTACATTATAAATATGTTAGAAACAATAACAAGAAAGAAAAAAATCCACTTGTATCCCTATCTTGGGGTTTATTTCGCTTAACATCATCTTATCTGACCTTTTCTGCTTGTCCCAGACATGTACTAGTTATTGCAAATAAGGAAAATCATGGTCCCTTCATCTTTTAAATGCCTTGATTATAAAGAAAAGGTCAATCTGACTCTGTTCACTTTATTTCAGGAACCAACATGGCCCAGAAGGTAACTCAAGCACAGCCTGTAATTTTAGTGGTAGAAAAGGAGGCTTTGACCCTAGACTGTTTATGTGAGACTTGGGTATCTTTATACTGCATCTTTTCTTACAAACAGCCCCCTAGCAGGGAATTGGTTTTTCTTATTCATCAGAACTCTTATGGGAAACAAAATGCAACAGAATATTGATACTTCCTGAACTTCCAGAAGTTATCCAGATTAATCAAACACACCATCACAGGCACACAGCTGGAGGATTCAGCTGTGTATTTCTGCACATGCACAGAGCCCACAGTGAGAGGGGAGCCTATAAGCCCCTTACATAACCCTCAGCTAGAGCAAGAGACCCAGGGAAAGAAGCAGGGCTGTGGGCAGAGGTAGGATTTGCAGGGAGACCATAGAGCAATTCACATACAATGTCTAGACATACTACCTATTAGACATATGTGTGTCTCCTTTGGTCTTTTTTTTTTAATTTTATTTTATGTTATTTGAGAGCATACTGTACAGAGGGGTTACAATTACATTGGCAGGATAATGCATAGATTTCTTACCAAGCATTGGAGCCTCCTCCTTTGTTTACCCTTCACCTCCCTTCCCAGCCTCCCCCCTCCCCCCCACCCAATCATACCCCCCTCCCCCCCCACACCGACATTGTAAAGCTTGCTTTGACATGACATTTTGTAATTCTCCTTGTTGCAACAGGTCCACCTGAATCCTTAAACGACTTGTTTGTCCCCATCTCCTCCACATGTTATACTGACATCAAATAAAGTGAAAGTGGGGGTTACACTGTGGGGGAGGGACATACAAAGCAACAAAGAAATAATCTTATAAATGCGTTAGAAACACATGCATGAAAGAAACGAAAACATTAAAATACATATTTAAGGGTTCGTTTTCCTAACATCCTTTGGTCTTTATATTAAGAAAAAATATAAAGCCCATGTAAAAATCACTTGTAAAATGTTTGTGAACAAAGCTTATTATTTATACTTGTATCATTTTACTAAGGTGGAAAAATTATCAAATTCTATTAACCAATTGGAATATTTGTAGAAAAAATATATATGTTTATGCAATGATGATTACATAGAATGTTTTTATCTACATTTAATACAACTATATTCCAGTTTTTCTTAAAAATTTGTAATTCTTGACCAGTTAGGAAGAATAAAGTATTTGAATCGGGACTTCTTTCTATACTCAAGTGAACACTATTACATATAAACAGAAGATATATAAGCTGTTTTTCAAATTACCTTTTGTTTCAAAATTGTGAATTTTAAATGCTATTGAGACAACTTGTTCTCATTTGCATACTGCCTATGAATGGAAATATTTAGAGTGGAGATGTGTCAAGCCTGGCCAGTCTCTTGCTACACCTTTAAAATATCCAGTTTTATCTCCTGTGAAACCAAAAAGCGGTTAGGGCCAGAATGACAGCTGTCATGGTAACCGAGTCCAGACCATCATTGGTACCTACTTTCTGTTATACAATGTATTCGTCCTCACATGTTACAACAGATTCAAAAATGAGAATTTTCATGTTCTCTGGCTCTGTTGGGGATCACTGATGTCCCTAAGCAAGGCTGAAGACACACCTGCCTACATGCAAAGACAACATGCCAGGGATGCCTACATAGCAAGGGTCACTTAGAGGCAGAGTGCAGAGGCATACACAAAACAATGGCCTTGGTCCCTACCCCTGACCCTCCTCCCAAACCAACATAAGAAGATAGCTAGTTGACTCAAGAATGTTAGCTTAAGAGTTTATGCTTGGCTAGCTCCCTAACCCTTCTCCAACACCACGATAAGAAAATAGGTTACTCAAGGATGTTAACTGAAGAGCTTGTTTGGCTCAGGGTTACTATTTTGCCAAAATGATTTCTGCTTTGTGTGAAAAAAGACACTTGTTTGTTCATCATGGTTGTGTAAAAGTTTACTGCCTTTCCTACTACATCATGCTAGATATTAGGGAAATGAACCCCAAGATAAATTTTCAAATGTTTTTTTTTTCTTTCATGCGATTGTTTCTAACATATTTATAAGATGATTTCTTTGTTGCTTTATATGTCCCTCCCCCATGGTATAACCCCTGCTTTCACTGTATTTGATGTTGGTATAATTTGGGGAGGGGAAGGGAAAAAAACAAATCATTTAAACAGGGATACAGGTGGACCCATTGCAACAATGAGATGTACAAGTCGTTATATCGAAAAACGAATTTTACAACTTTGGTGTGTGGGGGAGGATCCGGTAGGAAGGGCTCATGGGAAGGGATGGGAGGGGAAACAAAGGAGGAGGCAACAATGCTTGATAAGAAATGTACTCGTTCCCATCCTCCTCTTCAGAGAAGTTTCTCTTTAAGTCTTTAGCCCACTTGTTTATTGGGCAGTTGTTTCTTTGACGTTTTGTTGTTGGGGGATTTAATTTTTTGAGTTCAAGGTATATTTTAGATCTGAGACCCTTGTCCGTTGTATGGCTAGAGAAGATCTTCTCCCAATCCGTGGGCTTTCTATTGATCTTGCTAGCTATGTCCTTTGCCATGCAGAATGGATGGGAAGGGGAAACAAAGGAGGAGGCTACATGCTTGATAAGAAGTGTTCTCATTATCTTGCCCATGTAATTGTAACCCCTCTGTACAGTATTTTAACAAAAAAATTAAAATTAAAATTAAAAAAATGTACTCATTATCTTGCCCATGTAATTGTAACCCCTCTGTACAGTATTATCACAAGTTAAAAAAAAACTGCCTGGGATATGAACTAGGGTCCGTTGTTCTCTAAGACAGTGCCCCTTGGCTTCCCCATTTTGATTCCTGAGATCATCTTTGTGACTTTGTTTCTTTCTCATACTCTACCACTTCCCAGTAGGTACCTGTTCATTTTGTAGAAGTGCACATGGCATGGCTCCACAAAAGTGTTAGAAACTTCTTGAGCCACTTATCACCATTTAAAATCAGGTGTCACATTAAATACAATGAATTTCTCACTTGGCTACAAAAATAGGACACTAGACATAAGGAGGAAGAGGTCAAATGTTATGTTTGAATATGTAATGACTTTGGTGTATGTTCATTTTATTTTTCTAGCTCATATTATTTTATCCACAATATGAATATGCACATATGTAAAAAGTTAAATTATTGATCATAAAATACAAAGAATCCCATAAAACAAAACAAAACAAAAAACCAACCCACAAATCTGCACCAAGTGCTGATGGCTCATGCCTAGAATCATAGCTACTCAAGAGACTGAGATCTGAGGATTGAAGTTCAGAGTCAGCCTGAGAAATAAAGTCTGCAAGACTCATCTCCAATTAAGCACGAAAAAATTGGAAGTGGAGCTATGTCTCAAGTGGGAGAGCACTAGCCTTGAGCAAAAAAGTTCAGGATCAATGGGTCCTGACTTCAAGCACCAGAACTGGCACCAAAACAACAACAACAACAATAATAAAACTGGGTTAAAATTGCATGAGACTAAAGCTTTTTCCCTGCTGATTTCATATGTCTTAATGTATACACCAGTTTGAGAAACCTAAATATAGTTTATATATTAATTCCAAGACACTACATAAATGAGGGTTTCTAAACATTAAGTATTGTGTAAACATTTGCAGAGTTAAAAACACATAGGTTTAGTAAATATGAACTGACCAACTGATGTCCTATTTTATCAAAAGTACATTCCATTTAAATGTCCTACATTATATACAAAACTTTTGATATTTCTGCTGTTTATAATCAGTATAATGGACATAGAAAAACTCTCATCGTTTAGACAGTCTTGCTACTTAAAATATGATCTACATTTATCTGCCTAGACTAAATAAATGTTATTGTATATAAGATGTCCTTATACATTAGGAAATACAACTATTTGGAATCATTGGCACTATATACTTAACTTGTAGGAGCTCTAAAGTTTTAATTTTTACTCCAAATGGAAAATTACCTTAATATATAATTTGTTTGTACCTGTGATTCTGTTTGTTGCTATTGTTAAATACATTTGTTTTTCTCAAATGTATAAGCCTACTAAAATAAATTAGCAAAACCACTTTACAGATTCAATGTACTCAATACTGGTACCATTTTGTACATTGTTAGAAAGTGATTTTTCTGTCAAAATTATTTGCTTCCTTTCTTGAGAAAATGGTTTTCCTGAAGAGTTCTTCATTTAGCCAGGTGGTTTGGCCATTGTTAATTACATTTTAGTTACAAATATCCTTTTTCTGAGCAGTTTAATTAAGACACAAGTTAGAAGCTCCTTGAAGTTTAATTATATTCTGTTAATTAAGCCCACACCCTTTTGCACATTGTGAAACTGAGCTCAGCCAGTGCTGGCAGAGGGGCAAGGACTGCTGGGTTAGGGATAGAAAGGGAGCCGCCAGTCTGCTCTGTGTGCTTGCATCAGAATTTTGGCTGATGGCCACCCTTCTGAAGAAGTAAATTTTGTCTTGCTGACTTCCTTTATAGTGAGTGTCTTTATTCCTATGGGACACCCTAACATCCAGAGCTATTTCTAATGAGGCTTAGTTTACGTTCGCCTGTTTTTAAATAGAAAGAACTTGACAATGTTAATATAATGCTGTCAAGTATAATTAATATTCTAAAATGCAGTATGAAATGGAAATATCTAGACTGTTCTAACAATTGATACTGTTTTCCAATATTTTAATCATGTCTAAGATTTTTGTCATTGCCATTTTATCCTCCTAAAGTATTTGAAATCTAATCCACAGAAAAAATACCTTTATTTTTATTTTATATTTTATATTTTTATTTTTTAACTTTGTTATTTGTCAAAATCTTTTCAGACATTTGTTTTTATTGGCTTTATTTTTTGTATTCATTTCAAATTTGTATTTATTCTCTATTGACATTCTGCACCATTTTGGAAATGTTAGGACAGAGTTGAGAATGGAGATGAGGGAGTTCCGGGAAGATGGCTGAGGAGAAGCTGGAATCTGAACAAGCTCTCGCATAGAAAGCAGTTTTAGAGTTCCAGTGAACAGTCCTAAGCCAGAGAATCACACCAAGTGTGCCATCACAGGACAGAGAGTTAGACAAGAGAGGGGAAGCCAAGATCTGGAGACACATCTGAGCGCCTGCCAGCTGCCGCAGAGGCGGCAGCAGGGTCTCAGCAGTGACCGCAGCCGGGGCCATATGTGAGCGCTCACACAGAGAGTCTGGGACTAAGGAGCCAGACACAGCGGGCAAGAGGTTTCTACTCAACACCAGCAAGAACCGACAAGGAGTGGACATCTTCATCCTGAAGTTTGCAGAACAGAGACGACCCAGGATCCAAGACTCGGCGTGAGTACAAGCCCGACGTCCTCACTCCTTCTCAGGGAGCAGAGGAGGGAAGGCCACACCTCCCTCCCCAGCAACAGTGATCTCGATCTTGGATACCGACAAATCTCGGAGGAGCTGCCAGCTCCAACTCAGGCCTTTGAATAAAACGAGTCATTTAGCAGGTCACAAGAACTTAATGGTGAAGTGACCTGCCAGACTCAGCTCCATCCAGGGAAAAGTCACCCAGCTCAGGCACCAGCCATTGGAGTGGCTTGCATCACTGGGTAACAAGAGCCAGAGGCTGCCCCTCCCTCTAGCAGCCAGCACAATCAATTGAAAAACAGAAACCCTGAGAATGGCTCCAGGCTGGGCTCTGAGTTTTTCACAAAATAGCCCCAGGGAAAAGCTACTGTTTGTTGAAAGGCCTCAACTCTACCAGAACCTAGCCTCATCACCCCTCTTTTGTGATTCTCAAAGCAGATCACCCTCCCATTAACCTAACCAAGGAGTGGGATCTCAAAATCTTGGGTAAAGCAGAGCATTTTTCTGCCTGTTCGAACAAACTGACTTAAGAAACCAATCAAGCCACAGGACCTCAAGCTGACCAGAGACTCCAAAAAGAGGCTGGTTACAGACAAAAGGGAGATACAGGATTCTTCCCACCCCTCCCAAAAAAATCAAAAAAAAATCAAAGAACTTTTTATTGTCTTCTTCTCCTTTTCTTTTTTCTTTTCTTTTTTTTTTTTTTTTGGTACATTATATTTATAAAAAAATTTTTTCCTTTTCTAAAACTTTTATTAATCTTTAATTTTTGCCTTTTTCTTTTTTCTTTTTTCTTTTTTTCTTTTTTTCTTTTTTCTTTTTCTTTTGCCGTTTTCCTTTCTTTTCTTGTCTTCTTTCTCTTTTTCTTTCTTTCTTAATTATCTTTTTGTTTTTTGTCTAGCTCTACTGAACTTCTGATATTTTTTTCTCCCTTTCTTATCCTTTTCACCTTTTCCTCTCTTTTGTTCTTCTGTATATGACTTAACTCTTGTCCTGCATGTCCTCAGATAAACCCATAGTTAACTAGTAGACCCTATCCCCCATTGTGTACACACTTAATCCACAAATTTATTACTCAATCCAAAACCTCTGAGACTTAAATTCCTTAATAGCGGTACTACCTCTTTATACTTATATAATATTTTGAGCATTTTTTAAGTTTTTCACATCTCCTCTATCTCCCTCCTGTTTTCTCAATATATTCACATTCCTCTCTAAATAGATGGTCTTTCAAACTCCATAACTATATTAATTTTTACGTTTCTATTTTTTTGGTCTCTTTTCATTTCCCTTTCCCTTTCTTCTTTTTCTCTCTCTCTCTACTTGGATCCTACCCAACCTATTTCTTGAATAGAGATTAGGACATAGTTAACTCTCCCTGTGCCTCCCCACACCAATCTATTCCTATTTTTTACCCACATCTCTCCCTAACCCTAATAATTTCTGGTTTTCCAAATTCTTCTCTGGTTCGAAGCCCATTAACATATAGTTGTTTGATGTTGAATAGATGTATCTGTTGAACTAGATTGTATCTGTAGACTATTGACTGTACAAATGCAAACTTTCGTTGATGTTTGCCTTAAGATAGTGTACTAGCACAAAACTGGTGCTATTTTCATCTCATATGGGCAGAGTAAGCCGGAAAAACACAAGAAAAATGGCAAATCTGGGTATCTCAATTCCTAATCTTGATAATCCGGCGATAGAACAGATAATGAATTATCCAGAGGAGAGTTCCCAAATAGCTCTACAAACACTGCTGACAAACATGACAAATGAAAAGTTTGACAACTTACAAAAGACTCTGTATGAGCATGATAGGGAGAGAGAGGAGGCATCCCAAAAGTTTATACAGGAATATCATAATCGTGAAGAAGCTACTGAAAAACTGATACAGGATTTGAGTGAGCAACTTGAAAATACTCAAAGAGAAATGGAGGAATGGCGTGAGCAGGCTGAGAACACTCAAAGAGAACTGCAGGAATCCCCTGAACGGGAAGAAAGAGAACTGCAGGAATTCCACAAACGGGAGGAATCTAATCAAAGAGTAATTCAGGAACTGAGAGACCAGGTAGAGAATACACAAAGATCACTAAAGGCATTCATGGAATCCATTAACAAAGAGGTGAAGGAAGTCAGGGAGGCCACAAAGGGAATGCTGAATGGAACCCAACAGAAGGAATGGGAGTCCAAAGAAACCATAACCAATCAACTAAGTGATTTGAGAACAAACACTGAACACCAAATTAAGGAAGTAAAGAAATTCATACAAGACCTAAAACAGAGCTTCAACATGGAATTTGAAGCCATCAAAGCTGACCAATTAGAAGGAAAAGATATAAAAAACAAAGTAGAGAGTCTTGACAGCAGGTTAACCATGCAGAAGATCGAATCTCAGGGATTGAAGACAGCCTAGATATTATAGAGAAAGAACATACAACCATCCAAGACAAGTCCAAGAAATATGATAGATCTATCCAACACCTGGAATACATCATCAGAAGGCCTAATCTAAGGATAATGGGTGTAGAGGAGCACCTAGAAACAGAAGTTAATGGTCTAGGAAATTTGTTTAACAGGATCCTAGCAGAGAACTTCCCAAACATACAAAAGAGAGGCCTATTCAGATACAAGAAGCTTTTAGAACCCCAAATAGACCAGACCAGAATAAGACATCCCACCATCACATTATAATCCACACAAGATCAACTCAGACCAAGGAAAAGATCCTTAAAGCTGTCAAGGAGAAAAGGGTAATCACCTATAAAGGGAAACCAATTAGAATCACCTCAGATTTCTCAGCAGAGACAATCAAAGCAAGAAGAGCCTGGAATGATGTATGCCATGCCCTAAAAAAAAACAACTATCAACCAAGAATACTGTACCCAGCTAAACTCTCCTTCATAACTGAAGGCCAAGTAAAAACCATCCATAGCAAAGAAAAAATTGAAACAATATATCTCCACCAAACCAGCCCTACAAAAGTTTCTTAAAGATGTCCTACACATAGAAAACCAACAAGACTGCAACAAAGGCCAAGAAACTGCACCCAAACTGAGAATCCAAGAACCTTAGGAAGAACCCAGTTTTCGCAGCCCCCAAGAAGGTGGATAACATGGCAGGAACTCCCAAATACCTCTCAGTCCTATCTCTTAACGTTATCGGACTGAACTCTCCAATGAAGCGACATAGAATGTCTAGTTGGATTAAAAAACAAGACCCTTCTATCTGCTACCTGCAGGAGTCACATCTTGCCCGTAAAAACAAACACATTTTCAATGTTAAAGGCTGGAACAAAATCTACCAAGCAAACGGCCCCCATAAACAGGCGGGAGTTGCAATCCTAATATCAGATAAAATAGACTTCAAATTAAAATTCGTGAGAAGAGGTAAAGAAGGTTGCTACATACTAATTAAAGGATCTCTCCTTCAGGAGGATATTACAATTCTAAATATCTATTCGCCGAACAAGGGAGCACCCAAATTTATCAAAGAAACACTACTTTCCCTCAAATCCCATATAGATCCAAAGACATTAATTGTTGGGGATTTTAACACACCACTCTCTCCACTAGATAGATCAAATCGGCAAAAACTCAACAGAGAAACCGCAGATCTAAACAGCTGCATAGATCAACTAGACTTAACAGACATTTACCGAACATTTCACCCAGCAGCATCAGAATACACGTTTTTCTCAACAGCACGTGGAACGTTTTCTAAAATAGACCACATTTTAGGCAACAAAGCAAACTTGTCTAAATTCAGAATCATTGAAGTTATACCTTGCATTCTCTCTGACCACAAGGGAATAAAATTAGAACTCAACACCAAAAGCCACCAAAGAAAGTCCGGTATCTCATGGAGGGTGAACAACACACTGCTGGATCAAGAGTGGGTCATGGAAGAGATTAGAAAGGAAATTCAAATGTTCTTGCTATTCAACAAAAATGAACACACAAATTACCAGCTCCTCTGGGACACAGCAAAGGCAGTACTCAGAGGCAAGTTTATAGCTCTGAGCTCCTACATCAACAAATTGGAGAGATCTGAAACTAAGAAGTTAATGACACATCTAAACCTCATTGAAAAAGATCAGCAAGATAAACCCCAATCCAGTAGATGGAAAGAAATAATCAAAATTAAATCAGAATTAAATGAATTAGAATCCAAAAAAAGTATATGAAAGAATGAACAAAACAAAGAGTAGGTTCTTTGAAAAACTTAACAAAATTGACAGACCCTTAGCAAATCTTATAAGAAAAAGAAGAGAACACACCCAAATTAATAAACTCAGAGATGAGAATGGAAACATCACCACGGAAACAACCAAGATTCAGAACACTAAAAGGGAATACTTCTCAAAACATTTTGCTAATAAGTTTGAGAATTTGACAGAAATGGACCTTTTCCTAGCAAATATGGACATGCCAAAACTAAACCACGATGAGTTAAACCAGCTTAACAGGCCCATATAAAGCATTGAAATAGAAGCAGAAATAAGAGACCTCCCAGCTAAGAAAAGTCCAGGACCAGATGGTTTTACAGCGGAATTTTACAACACCTTCAAAGCAGAGCTCACACCAATACTCCTCCAACTCTTCAATGAAATTGAAACAGAAAGCTCACTACCAAACACATTCTATGAAGCCACCATAACCCTCATCCCAAAAAAAGGCAGGGACTCATCAAAGAAAGAGAACTATAGACCCATTTCTTTGATGAACATTGATGCAAAACTTCTCAACAAAATTTTGGCCAATCAACTTGAACAATTCATCCAAAAAATCATACACCATGATCAAACAGGATTCATTTCAGGGATGCAAATCTGGTTGAATATATGCAAAACAATTAATATTATTCATCACATCAACAGGAACAAGAATAAGAACCACATGGTTATCTCAATAGATACAGAAAAAGCATTCAACAAGATGAACACCTCTTTATGATGAAGGTTTTGGAAAAATTAGGAATCCATGGAACATTCCTCAATACAATAAAGGCTGTATATGACAAACTTACAGCCAGCATTACACTCAATGGTGAAAAACTAAAGCCATTTCCTCTTAACTCAGGAACAAGACAAGGATGCCCACTCTCTCCACTTCTCTTCAATCTAGTATTAGAATGCCTAGCTACAGCAATAAGACAAGATGCAGATATAAAGGGGATCCAAGTAGGGAAAGAAGAAATAAAACTCTCCCTCTTTGCAGATGACATGATCTTGTATTTAAAGAATCCCTTAGACTCCACTCCCAAATTACTTAAGCTGATTCAAAACTTTGGCAAAGTAGCAGGTTATAAAATTAACCCCCCAAAATCAATGGCTTTTCTGTATGCCAACAATGAGTATTGTGGCTGAAATTAGGAAAGCAACTCCATTCGTAATAGCCCCACAAAAAATAAAATACCTAGGAAGTAACTTAACCAAAGAAGTGAAGGACCTCTATGATGAAAACTTTAAAATCTTAAAAAAGGAAATCAACACAGAACTTAAAAAATGGCAAAAGCTCCCATGCTCCTGGATTGGAAAGATTAACATCGTGAAAATGGCAATACTTCCCAAGGCTATCTACAAATTCAACGCAATACCTATCAAAATTCCAATCTCATTCTTAAAGGAAATAGAAGAGACAATCCAAAAATTCATATGAAACAATAAAAGACCCCGAATAGCAAAAACGCTCCTCAATGGAAAGAACACTGCTGGAGGAATATCAATACCAAACTTCAAACTCTACTATAAAGCCATAGTAATCAAAACAGCTTGGTATTGGCATAAGAACAGACCTCAGGACCAATGGAATAGAATTGAAAACCCAGAAATGAACCTACATAACTATAGCCATCTAATCTTCGATAAGGGATCTAAAACAATAGAATGGAAGAAAGACAACCTCCAGTAAATGGTGCTGGCAAAATTGGTTAACTACATGTAGAAAACTACAGCTAGATCCTTATATATCACCCTGCACCAGAATCAACTCCAAATGGATCAAAGACCTTGAACTCAAGGAGACACTCTGAAAACATTACAGGATGGAATAGGAGAAACGCTAGGTCTCCTTGGCTCAGGCCGAAATTTTCTGAATAGAGTCCCGGAAACACAACAAATCAAAGAAAGGTTGGACAAATGGGTTGCATAAAGTTGCAGAGCTTCTGCAGGGCAAATGACATAGGTAGCAAGATCATTAGAAAGCCCACGGATTGGGAGAAGATGTTTACTAGCCATACAACGGACAAGGTTCTCATATCTAAAATATATTTGGAACTCAAAAAATTAAACCCCCCAACAACAAATCCTCACACAAAACAACTGCCCAATAAATAAGTGGGTGAAAGACTTAAAGAGAAACTTCTCTGAAGAAGAAAGAAGGATGGCCAACAGACACATGAAGAAATGTTCAACATCCCTAGCCATAAAAGAAATGCAAATCAAAACAACATTGAGATATCACCTCACTCCAGTTAGAAAGGCAAAAATCAAGAACTCTAACAACAACAGATGCTGGAGGGGATGTGGACAGAAAGGAACCTTACTTCATTGTTGGTGGGAATGTAAACTTGTTCAACCACTTTGGAAAGCAGTATGGAGGTTCCTCAAAAGACTCCACATAGAGCTCCCCTATGACCCAGCAATCCCACTTTTGGGCATTTACCCATATGTTTACAAACAAAACCACACTAAAGCTACCAGCACAACTATGTTTATTGCAGCATTATTTACCATAGCTAAGATATGGAACCAACCCAGATGCCCCTCAGTAGATGAATGGATCAAGAAAATGTGGTATATATACACAATTTAATTCTATGCCTCCATCAGAAAGAATGACATTGCCCCATTTGTTAGGAAATGGAAAAAAACTTTGAAAAAATTATATTAAGTGAAGTAAGCCAGGCCCAAAGAAGCATAGGTCCCTTGGTTTCCCTTATTTGTAATATCTAGTATATGTATGAGTCAAGCGGAAAAGGTCAGATAATGTGATGTTAGGAAAATGAACACTTAGATGTGTATTTTAATGTTTTTTTCTTTCATGCATGTGTTTCTAACGCATTTATAAGATTATCTCTTTGTTGCTTTTTATGTCCCTCCCCCACAGTATAACCCCTGCTTTCACCATATTTGATGTCATTATAACTTGTGGAGGAGATGGGGAAAAACCAGTTGTTTAAGGATACAGGTGGACCTGTTGCAACAATGAGAAGTACAACTTGTCATGTCCAAAACGAGCTTTACAACGTTGGTGCGCGGGGGTGGGGGGTGAAGGGGAGGAAGGAGAAGGATTGGGATTTGGGGGGAGGGGGGAGGGTGGGAAGGGATGTGAAGGGTAAACAAAGGAGTAGGCTGCAATGCTTGGTAAGAAATGTACGCATTACCCTGCCCATGTAATTGTAACTCCTCTTACTGTATGTTCACAAATAAAATTAAATTAAATTTAAAAAAAAAGAACGCAGAAGAGGTAAATGAAGTGCGGTAAGGAAGGGTCCTCACTTACATTGAATCTGGGTTGTCCAAAGATGGCTACTGCACTGGACCCACAAATCATATCTGCCTGTGGTGAAGCTGAAGAGGCCCTCAGGAACCAACACCATGCAACATGGGCTGCAGATGTTGGGGGAGGTAGGTATATCCATAGCTCCACCAGTGGATATGGGGAAATGGAGAACCCCGGATCACACAGACCATAGCCAGGAGGGAAGTGGGTGGACCATGAGCCCTTACCTTCCTTCTCTGCTGATTGCTACAACTAATATGGTCTCCCTGAACACACATATATCCCCTCACCCATCTTTAAACCAACACATGGAGAGGGGCACAGGGAATGCTATGGCCATGGGACAGAGGTGGCTTCTGAAGAGGGACAGAGAAGAAGATGAAGAGAGGAAGGAAGGGGAGTATGAGTATGGGTGTCTCACTTACCATGGATAGGGGTCGTCCAGAGACATGGCTCTGCTAGCAGGGTTCACACTGCCCACTTGCCTGGAAGCAGCTGCAGCCCAAGAGGGCATCACACACATGCACAGTCACATGCCCACATGGACTATGAGGATGGAGATCCACACATCCAAGGCAAAGAGATTCCTGGGTTTCTTGTAGAAGTGGCATGTGCAGCACCAGTTGGAGGAGGATGGCAGTGAACACGGCCTGGGTCCTGAGACTCTCAATGGAGGCAGTGTAACCAAGTAGCCTCAGGGAGGAGCGGGGAGTGGATGCCAGTCAGACTTGAGCCTCCTGCTTCCTTATTGGATGGCCACTGTGGTTGTACCTGCATCCAGGCTCATCCAGGTCTGCGTGCTTGTGCATGTGCAGTGTGCGTGAGTAGCGTGCATGCTCATGCGCCTTGCAGGTGCCTACTCACTGTGAGTGTGTGAGGCGCACCCCTCCTTCACACTGCCCAGCTGGGATTGTTAATCTCAAACTCTGTAGAGGCTGGAGGACCCACAATCACTGGAAACCAGACCGGAGGTTAGACTTTTTCAGTTTCTACTGGAAAGCATCCAATGGAGAGTCTGGCATGGCACCTGCTGGGTTGGAGCACTATCTATAAAATAGTTTTATATCCCATTTTCCAGCAAGCTTTATTCTCTTTTTTTTTTTTTGCCAGTTCTGGGGCTTGAACTCATGGACTGGGCACTGTCCCTGAGCCTCCCTGTGCTCAAGGCCAGCACTCTACCACCTGAGCAATAGTGCCACTTCCAGCTTTTTGCTGTTTTTGTGGTACTGAGGAATCGAGCCCAGGGTTTCATGCATGTGTTAGGCAAGCACTGTACCACTAAACCACATTTGCAGCCCTTAACCTCCAGCCTCTCAAGAGATTAAGAAGCCCAGCCCAAAAGCGTGAGGGCAGGGCATGCCGCATGTGCATAACAGTGAGAGGTAAGCACGTGCTATGCACATGCGCATACATGCTGATAAGGGACACACATGCGCAGGTGCACACATACACGCACGCAGTCCCTGATGAGCCTAAACTCGGGAGACCACACGGCCACCCAGGGGTCTGCGCTGCATCTTCTCTCAGCCCCGGCCTGAGGCTGCTGGGTTCCAATGCTTCCCAATACAGTCTCAGGACCCAGGCCGCGTTCGCTGCCATCCTCCCCCAACTGGCGCTGCACCTTCCTCTGCGATGGAAACCCATGGGTGTCTCCAGCCTGGCTGCGTGTATCTCCATCCTCGTGGTCCGTGTAGGCATGTGAGCACACCTGGTGTGATGACATCCCTGGCTCGGGATGGTTCGAGGTAAGTGGGCCACTTCAACCCCCACCCCAGCCGTTGACAGGAAGCACGCGGGAAATGACCAGAAGCTGGGTGAGGGGTCACACGCACGCACTTCCAGACCTGGGTGCGTGGTGCAATAGCCGCCCACAGAGAATGAAGTGAGGGTCTCAAAGGCCTGGCTGTCTTTCCTCACTTGTATGGCCCCAGGGTGGTCAGTTCCACCGCGGTGGGGTAGGGCGGTGGGGTGGGGTTAGGTGAAGTGGCCCACTTACCTTGAACCAGCCCTAGTCCAGCAGGGCACCAAAGGCATGCGGGACAACACATCCACATGAACAATGAAGAAACAGATCCATTTGTGCAAGAGGAGTACAAACTGTTTTCAAGATCAGGATTCCTAGAATCATGTCTAATACTATACATGGCTAATTCTATAAACTATGCACTTGCATAAAAGAAAAAATCTAATATACTAAATGAAAAGGCAGACAAGACAGTGGTTCAAAACAGCAGTTAAACATGGATGTGAAACAGAGTTGAGCATCCCATACAAATAAGGCTGAAGAAATCTGGAGAGTCTAAATCATTGCACACATGCACAAACATGAACATGCTTATTATGCTTTACATACAGAATAACATAGGAGAATATTTCTGCATGTACTTGATTAAAGATACCTCCTGGTAATAATTTGACAACACTGAATTCAAAGCCAGAATCCCTGGGATTCGAGAACAGATCAGATTGCAAATTAGTTGAGCCATCTTCTCAGTCATTCACTCCTTGAAGCCTCACTTTTTCTCATGGCTAAAGGAAGAGCTCTAGCAATTTATGTGCTATAATATTTATGACTAATTTGAGCTAGAATAAGTATTACAAGTAGAGCAAAGCTCATGAAGAATAGGCCCATTCCTATGAATGGCTTGAAGTCAACTATCCTTTGTTCACCATTTATCTGCCCTTCATGCAGCAAATATATACTTAGTAATTACTGTATGCCAAGCACCACTTTAGTTCAACAGGCATAGATTATATTCTTTCCCATAGAGAATTCAACAAGAAGCCATGTGCTGGTGGCTCATGGCTATAATCCTAGCTACTGAAGATCTGAGAATTGTGGTTCAAGGCCGACCCAGTCAGGAAAGTCCATGATATTCTTATTTCCAATTAATCACAGAAAAATCCAGAAGTGGCATTGTGGCTCAAATCAAGTGCTATTCTCAGGAACAATGCCAAGGCCCAGAGTTCAAGACTTATAACCAATAGCAACAAAAATTTAACAAGGTCAATTGCAGTAGCTTAAATTTATAATCCCAGTTATTGGAGAGGCAGAGTCAAAGACAATCTTGTTTAGAAAATTGGAAAGATCGGGGCTGGGAAGGTGGCTCAGTGGTAGAGTGCTTGCCTTGCATGCATGAAGCCGTGGGTTTGATTCCTCATCACCACACAAGCAAAAAGGAAAAAGCTGGAAGTGGTGCTGTGGCTCAAGTGGTAGAGCACTATCTTTGAGCTGAAGAGCTGAGGGACAGAGCCCAGGCCCAGAGTTCAGGCCCCATGACCGGACCCCCCCCCCCAAAGAAAAAAAAAGAAAATTGGAAAGATCACTTCTGAATCAATAGCTGACAGTGGTGCTGTGTGTCATCCCAACTATATTAGAAGTATAAATAGGCGAATCATGGTTCAGGCCACCTGGGAATAACCATGAGGTGAGACCTTTTCTGAAAAATAAAGCAAAAATGGCTGGAAGCCTGGCTTAGGTGGTAGAATACCTGCCTAACAAGCTAAAACACCACTAACATAAAGATGGAGGAAGAGGAAGAGAGGGAAAAAGAACAGGAGGAGATTAATGAAGGAGGAGGCTAATTAAAGGTGAATTTGGCTTCAGGATCTGGCTAAGATTCTCTTACTGGTAGTAGACATGAATTTATTTAGCAACATGAAATTTGCATGCCCATGTTTGTATCTGTATTTTCTTGTAAATCATATTAGAATTTTTGCTACAAAGATTACATATAGCCATATACACATATGCACACTTCCATGTTCTGCATTCTGTCAGCCTTATTAATATTGCTAAGCATAGTTTTTGTTTAGTTCACTTCTCCAAGTTGGTTCACAGGACTATCCTCAATAGATTCCACACCTGGGTTTGGCCAAAGCGATACTATTACTTGTACAGCAACTACGGGAAGAAGTGCCATGTATACCTTGACTCCCCTAGGTGGTGCAATGAAGCACAAAGTTCCCCTAGGGCATTCAGTGGTCTCACTTCGTCATATGTCTCATTCTCTTTTCCATGTCCATTTCCTGGAGGATGAAATCATTTATCTTTCTTTTTTCCTCTTCAGGATGGTCTCTGGCAATTTTTCTTCTTATTTTGACTTGCCAGCCATTCCTAACATCCCTGCAATTTTGCCAGAACCAGGGTTGATATTCACTTGGAAACTTTTATTAAAATAAAATATCTAAGCAAGATGACCTTGGTTATGAATTTGTGTATCCATTGTGTGTGTGTGTGTGTGTGTGTGTGTGTGTGTGTGTGTGTGTGTGTGTGTGTGTTGGAGCTGGGGCTTGAACTTGAACTCAAGGCTTATGGTTTTGTCCATGAGCTTTATTAGCTCAAAGATAGCACCCTATCACTTGAGCCATAGCCACTTTCAGTTTTTGGGTGGCTAATTGAAGATAAAAATATCATGCACTTTCTTGCCCAGGCTGGCTTCAAACTATTGGCTATTCATGTTTAGAGAATTGAAGTTAGATACTTACATATCATCCTGCATCAGACTCAACTGCATATAGATCACAGACCTTGAAGTAAGAGCAGACCCTCTGAAAATATGAGAGGAAAGATAGGAGATACACTAGGACTCTTTGGCACAGGTTGAAACTTCCTAAATAAAGATCCAGAAACACAACAAATACAAGAAAAGCTGGATAAAGTGGGATTGCATTAAACTGTGGAGCTTCTGCATGTCAAAGGACATAGCTAGCAAGATAAATGAATGATACAAAATACTTAAGTAGCCCTCTCTGACTGCCTGTAAGTGGGGAAAAAAAGCCCAAACACACAAAACCTTCAATAGCCTTTGAGAGTTTGGATGGTACTTACCCCATAGTGAAATACACAAAAGGAGATATCATTGGTTTGCAAAATTTAATATTTTTAATCTTTATTTACCATTGATCATTTACTTTAGGCCATGAACCATACATTCCTTTACTTCCCCAGTGTATGACCTGTGAGAAAGAGAAGGGTTATTTATACGTATAGTGTGACTAACAGACATCACAAATGAATCCCCATGAATTATCATGGCATCATGCAGCTTGGTCTCCAGCTTCTCCACTTGCATAATGGAATCTCTCAAGGCTCTGTAGCAAGTCCTCAAATTGCTGGGCTGTTGGTTATTAGCTGTAATCCTACCTACCTAGAAGGCTGAAGATTATGACTCAAAACCAGCCCAAGCAGACAAATCCAAGAGATTCTTATTGCTAGTTAACCAGAAAGAATAAAGTATCGGGGTAGCTGGGGTTGGGGGGGGATTGTTGAAGTGTAAATGTGGCTCAAGTTATAGAGCTCCAGCCCCGAATGAAAGAGTTAAATGCGAGAGTGAGACCCCCTCAGTTAAGCTCTAGTACCAGCAAACACACACACACACACACACACACACACACACACACGTCCTAGAATTATGGTCACATGGTCATATGTTTCTCCTAGCTTTTTAAAAGTAAGATAGTTCAATTGAAATCAGGCTAACTTTTGTCATCACTTTCCTCTAATGACAGTGGAGATGTTAGTAGCAAATGAAGACACATTTCGGGGGATAGTGACATACCTATGTTTAGCTATTGACAGTCATCACAACGTAGGATATGTCTATAATAATACTGCCAAATTATGACACATAATACAGGAGCAGAGGTTGGGTCACCACATAAACTTGACACCTCTTTCACTCCTAATTTTACTTTTATATTTTCTATTTTTCCTAAAAGAAGGCTTCTAAAATTGGATTTATACCTGAAGGGTGTGAGGTGTAATCAAAATTTAAATTCAGGTCTGTTTGATTTCAAAACCAGCCCTTGTTATGGTTTAGAATTAAACAATTAATTAAAAATTAATCATTAATTTCTATTATATTTTTATTTTCTTTAGGTAGTTACAATACAACACAGCACATTAGAAATACATTGCCATTCCCTGCCCCCCTTTTTTTGTCAGTTGTAGAGCTTGAACTCTGGGCCTGGGTGCTGTCACTCAGCTCTTCAGCTCAAGGCTAGCACTCTACCACTTGAGCCTCAGTGCCACTTCTGATTTTCTGGTGGTTTATTGAAAATAAGAATCTCACGGACTTTTGTGCCTGGGCTGGCTTTAAACCATGATCCTCAGATCTCAGCCTCCTCACTAATTAGGATTACAGGCATGAGCCACCAGGGCCTGGCAAGTGAAGCATCCTTTACTCATAATGGCTGTGAACCAGTGACTGCAAGCAGACTCATACCCCCCAAAAACTTGCAGTGCCTAATGCAGCTAGCGCAAAGTTTTTGAAGGCAAAAGCCACATCAAGGCAGATGTCACATGGTATGGGAACTAGCAAAGTGTATTTTACAGAAGCAAAGCAAGCTATCCAGGGGTAACAATCAGGGTCAATCAAGGGCCAGTTATCTAAGGGGAACAATAAAGGATATGCAAGGGCAAGTATTCTCTGGAACACATTTTTTTCTGGAGCTAAACAACCCAAGATACATCTGCAATTTAACAACTCACAACACAGCTGTAGTTCAAAGAGAGTCCTATGTCACCTCTACAGTTCTTGGAACTGGGTGAAAATTTCCTAACACCTATTAAGACACCAAGATGGTGCTGAGGACAGATAGTATTATTTAGACAAAGTATCCATATTTCACCATCTGAGGCTGTTTTTCATTTTTCTCTGATTGTTCTTGAAATATGGATACTGGTTCTAACTGGCAGCATCTTTGACATGTTGATGGATGAGAGACTTTCTAAAAACTCTTATAGGTGAATCCTAACCCCTACCCCTAGGTGATAGGCATGCCTGAATTGTTAGAGGCAGGGGCACAGACTTGGACAATAGGTTACTGGACCACCATACCTGTACCATGAACTCATGAGACTCTTTGAACTCTCAAGTTCCTCATGACCCTTTCCCTGACCATGACCGTATTTAGGTCCCAACACCTCAGCATCATTTTGTGCCATGCCTCAGGTCTCATGGCCCTCCTCAAGTCACCATGGCATCCCTCTCAACTCTCCATTAGAGTTTATCTGGTTTGTTTTTCTGCTCTTTCTTTCCTATCTACATGCCTCAGTGTTTTAAAACAGTTCTAAGTATATTTGTGGCTGTGAGTTTCTTGGGAACATGTATCCCTCACAGTTGTTGGCTTTCTAATAAAGACTCCTGATTGGAACTTTCAGACTGTGACTTCTCTCTATCTTGTGATCAAATTCCTGTATAACATTCTGAGGCTACTATTTACTTTCCTAAGGAAGGGCTTTAAGTTGGTTCTTTTTGTTCCTAAGTAGGTTTTGGTTATCTCAAATGTATTAAATCTTAAACATTTTTGGCATTTTAAAAAATTCACCCACATTTGTCATTTTTTTTGAAAATATGTATTTTTATTGTAAAGATATTGTACAGAGGAATTACAGTTACGTGAGTAAGGTAATGAGTACATTTCTTATCGAACATTGTTACCTTCTCCTTTGTTTTTTCCCCTACTGTCTCTTCCCTCCCCATGTCCCCAACTCTCCCCCACCATAGTTGTAAAGTTCATTTTCACCATAGTGTCTTGTACATCTCATTGTTACAATGGGCCAAAATGTATCCTTATTTCTGCTTTTTGTTATTTTCCTTCCCCTTCCCAAATTAGAAAAATGTATGTACAAGATGCAGGGCACCAGAATCAAATGCAGTGAAAACAGGGGTTATACCATGGAAGAAGAATATACAAGAGAAATAAAAAAAATCCCATAGTACATTATAAGTACATTAAAAACAACAGCAAGAAAGATAAAACCTCTTGTGTCCCTATCTTGGGATTCATTTCACTTAGCATCATCTTATATGGTCATATGCACATAGATTTTAAATAGGGATACAGGTGGACCCATTGCAACGATAAGATGTACAAGTCGTTATGTTGAAAAATGAACTTTACAACTTTGGTGCGGGGAGGGGGGCCGGTAGCGGGGATGATTGGGTGGGGACAGGGAGGAGGATGGGAAGGGATTTGAAGGGGAAACTAAGGAGGAGGCTACAATGTTTGATAAGAAATGTACTCATTATCTTGCCCATATAATTTTAATCCCTCTTTACAGTATTTTCACAATAAAAAATAAAAAAAGAAATAAAAAATGAAAAAAAGAGGTTGGTATAATTTGTGGAGGGGAAGGGAAAAACAAATCGTTTAAATAGGGATATAGGTGGATCCATTGCAACAATGAGATGTAACAAGTCTTTATGTGGAAAAATGAACTTTAACTTTGGTGTGCAGGGAAGAAGATTGGGTGAGGGGTGGGGGGAGGATGGGAAGGAATGGGAAGGGGAAACAAAGGAAGAGGCTACAATGCTTGATAAGAAATGTACTCATTATCTTGCCCATGTAATTGTAACCCCTCTGTACAGTATTTTCACAAGAAAAAACGAAAAAAAGAAAAAAAGAAAGAAAAATTTCCAAGGCATCTCTGATGCCATCTCTCCCTTTCTGACACCTTACCCTTTAATTTTGTATTTTCTATTGCTCTTACTATTGCTTGCATTTCTCTCCTCTGCCTAGATTGTACTTTCTATCACTCATCTGAAATAATTAAGCAACTATCAATGCCATCCACTAGAATGGAAGGTGTAACTTGGACATGAAAGATGTCTATCTCTATGATTCTAAATAGAGATTGAGGATTATTTGGGGAACTTCAAAAAAAGTTGCAAGTAACAATTTTCAGGTAACCTACCTGAAATATGTTTTAGTATCCCTGCCTTTTTTAAGTTTACATTTCAATGACATAATCTAAATAATTAGAGGAGGAATGGGGCTGGTGTGCAACTTCTTCTTTGAGGGAGATTGTTGATGACAATTCAGCTAAAGCACCGAAAGCCCTTAGGGGAGGAAGGCAGGGGTGACAATGGGAGCAACACTATCAGACATTCCATTCTCCAAAGGATAATTTTGTGTCTGCATCATTTTTGAGAGAGTTAATAACTGCAAGGCTATTCAAGATTCATCTGGTCTAAGGGTGATAACTTGTTTTCTGCTAATACTGATGAGTTTTCTTTGGTCTATATCATGGTCTTCATAAAAATTATGCCAGCACATAAAAATTCTGAAGATCTATACTAATGCAAGCTGTGAGTCTTAAGAACCATTAGGAGATTTGACAATTCAAATTTCATTATGGCAAATGTTGGCTCAATCTGATCATTTATATTTGTTTGTTTGTTTATGCCAGTACTAGGGTTTGAACTGAGAGCCCGAGTTTGTTTTGCTTAAGGCTCATGCTCTACCATTTGAGCCACAGCTACAATTTTGGGTTTTGGTGGTTAATTGGAGATAAGAATCTCACAGAATTTCCTAGTTGGGCTAGATCTTAGCCTGTTTATTTTTTGAAATTAATTTAATTTATTGTTATAGAGTTGAGATACAGAGGGATTACAATTCTTTTTTTGGGGGGGGGTCCGGTTTTGGGGCCTGAACTCTGGGCCTCAGCTCTTCAGCTCAAGGCTAGTGTTCTACCACTTGAGCCACAGCAGCACTTCCGACTTTTTTCCTTTTGCTTATGTGGTCCTGAGGAATCTAACCCAGGGCCTCATGCAAGCAAGGCAAGCACTCTACCGCTGAGTCACCTTCCCAGCCCGGGGTTACAATTTCTTAAGTCACCTATTCAGTACATTTCCCTTTTATCTGTTTTTTAAAATTTAATTTTATTGTCAAGGTGATATACAGAGGGGTTACAGTTACATACATAAGATAGTGAGTACATTTCTTGTGGAACATTGTTACTCTCTCCCTCATTTTTCTCCCACTTTCCCTCCTCCACAAGGTCCCCTCCCCAGGTTGTAAAGTTTCTTTCCAACATACTGTCTTTTGAGTATCACTGTTGCATTGGCTCTCATTTTGAGTAGCTAGGATTACAGATGTGATCCACCAGCACCTAGCTTAAGCTGCCCCTTTAAATGGAGGTATTCAGTAGATATTGATGTCTAACCTTACAATTGCTCATTTACTTTTTTTTTATTACAAATGTGATCTCCTAATCTCACAAGTGTTAAAATTGATGTTCCAAATTCATGTAGATAGGCATGTCATATTTTCATTTGTAGAGCTCTTTCTACATCCCACATTGTTTCCCAACACTACTTGAATCTAATCATTTGTAATATGCAGAAGCAATGACCTGAATACTATTAGAGACACAAAATTCAGGTAACACCTTACCTTAGCACCTCCTTTTTAGTACAATGCAGTTTGCTCAGGAATTATTGTCATTGGGCCAATCAACAGCTCTAACCTACTTGATTACCTAACTTGCAGTTGTGTTCCTACTATAAAACTCATTGTCTATTGAAGCAAGCACACAATCTTCATTTGTATTTCTTACAAACTTGCTCAAACCACATGTGCTGAGGGTCAAGCCTTCTTCCCAGAGTTGTAACCACTTTTCTTTTAGTTTCTAATCAGCTAGGGGAAAATAAGAAACTAAAAGTGATTGTATAGTTTGTTGTCATATTAAAAATTCCTTTTCTCTGTATCTTTAAATATTATTGGTTGCAAACTCCTTATTATCATTACACAAGAAAATTCCAAGTGAACAGAGATTGCAAAAGTTCAAAAGCAGATGAATAAGCACATCAGTGAGGACACTCACAGTGAGACACACACACACAAGTCACTGCCATTGTTCCATCTCTATTCTCTCTAGCAGGCTGACTGTCAAAGGAAGCACTGGAATTATTGTTGGGTTGCCTTCAGCCTTGAAAAGTCACTTTGCCTATGAACACTACAAGTAAAGCAGTATTGTTTGTTAAAGAGTACAGGTACAAGTACAGGAATATACCATAGCTAAAGACTTGTGCAGAAAAAGCACATAACCAATAGCTAATCCTTAGAGGGATATAAAAGTGTGATTCCTTTAGTCTGGATAATCCTGACAAGTAAGTTTCCACATAGTTTTCCAGAGTTTGGCTGTAGTATAGCAGTGATCAATTATCTACGACAATAGTTGACTTGATAACTAACAAATCACTTGGCGGTGGCCCTCCTTCTTCTGAGTGCTTTCTTCCTTACCTACCCATGTTCTTTGCATCTGTAAGAAGTCTATTTGACTCAGAGATCTTTGGCTCAGAGTTTGATTTGAAGGATACTTCAACTAAGATAGAATCACTTAAGATTTCCAGAATGTCTCTTATAATAGAGAATAGATATGTAAATAGTTACAAGAGTAAAGTCACAGAGGAACTTCAGGGAAAACAATTCCATTTGCTAAAATTAGACATGGTGTCAAATTACAATGTGTCATTTGAAGTAAGTGGAGAATAGTCCTGATTAGATAACATAGTACCAGCAGCTAAACTATTTCTGCCTTTGATTCTCATGAAAGTTGTATAAGTGTTTTTAAACATTTTATAGGGTGCTTTCTTATGTTCTAATTTTTATAAATGAAGAAATGGGCATTTGGAGAAATAATTCAATCTGTATAAAGTTGTTCTGCCTGCAAATGGCAGGTTTAAGATTTAAACCTAGTAAATACCTCCTGATAGTCAGAGTTCTTTATGGCATTAAAAGAAAATAGCCTTTCAAGGCAGAGCGAGGTAAGCTTGAATTTTCTCATGTATTAGCTGAACAGAAATTAACAGCTAAGTCTATTATCTCAACTGAAATGGAGATAATTAGTCTGAAGGTCTTGGTATAAGGTTTTACTGAAATGTAACATGTAATATATTTTGTCCAATGCTTGTCATTAAGTATGAATTAAAAAATAAGCAACCCTTTTGTGACAATAACAACAATCATTGAGGGCATGTGAAAACTTCATGTCTTACATCTAAAAATCAGTCTTCTCAGCCTCTGATGGGGTAGTTTAGTTCTGGAGTATAATTTTAAATGATGGAAAATGAGGTTGCCATACAAACTTAGAAACGAGTATTTAGACATTTATGTCAGTTTCAAGTAGTTGACTATGTTCTGCAGAAACAAACCATCAAGGATTTTAAGCAGGGATGAAGAAGGCATGTTAGTCATGCATTTTGGGATTAAGTATACTGGGGGTGACATAAGATGGCAACCTAGAATCACTAAGAATGAAAGATTAGAGGCCTGCAGACTTTTCTGGAAGGCTTTGGGTTCTAATGTAGAATTTTACCCATTCTTATTGTTTTCTAACACTTGTAATTATACACAAAAATGATTAAATGTGAGTGAAATCAGAGGTGGGTGTGTGAGAGAGATAGAGAGATTAGAAGAGAAAGTGGGAGGTAAAGAGGGAGAAAGACAGAAAGAGAGAGAAAAGGGAAGGAAGGAGGGAGAAAGGAAGAAAGAGAAAGAAAAAGAGGGAAAGAGAGAGAGAAAGTGAGAGAGAGGGAGGGAGGGAGGGAGAAAGGGAGGCAGGCAGGAAGGAAGGAAGGAAGGAAGGAAAGAAGGAAGGAAGGGAGGGAGGGAGGGAAATCAGGAGGGAGGGAGGGAGGGAGGGGTAAAAGAGAGGAAGAAAGAAGGAAAGAGAAAGGAAGGAAGGAAGCAAAACAGGAAATAGTTGGGCTGAACTATCATGAAAAGGAATAAATAATCACCAAAAACATTGAAAGCATTCCAGGAATTCTAGTCAAGTCAAATTATTTCCTCTGAGGGAATCCGTGTCTATGATAGCCAGTTTCCAAGATGCAATCTGATGATCAACATCTCCTGGAACTCATAATCTTAGGTAGCTAGCCCCTTTCCCACATCAAATCAGTACTATAGATATGTGACTAACAAAATACCAATGGAAAAGGTAGTCTGTAAACCGTTTTCATCTTGATTCCCTAAATCACTCAAACATGTGTACAACCAAGCAGCTCCATGCAAAAGTCATAATAGAGAGAAACAGGTTTCAAGTAGACAGTCCAAGCCAGCTTGTCCTTCCTTCAGATGACTAGTCCAGGTTGACTTCAGACTGCACTGCATGAAAGACTGAGAAAGGCCGGGCGCTGGTGGCTCACGCCTGTAATCCTAGCTACTCAGGAGGCTGAGATCTGAGAATCGCGGTTCAAAGCCAGCCTGGGCAGGAAAGACCGTGAGACTCCTATCTCCAATAAATCACCAAAAAACCGGAAGTGGCGCTGTAGCTCAAGTGATAGAGCGCTCGCCTTGAGCTGAAGAGCTGAGGGACAGCGCCCAGGCCCAGAGTTCAAGACCCACGACCGACAAAAAAAAAAAAAAAAAAAGAAAAGACTGAGAAAGGACAGACGAACCTAGCCCTTTGGACTTCTTGATCCACAGAAACTATGAGAGTGTATAAGGTAATGATTGCTGTTTTAAGCTATAAAGTTTGGGCATCAATTATATGCAGCAAAAACTAAAGTACTAATATTTTTCGAGTCTATCCTATATGCCAGAAATTCTATAGGTAATTTTATACTGTCCTAGAAATTCTAAGATTTTTCAATACTAGGTATTGAAATGTTGTTCATTTCTATGCCTACTCTTTTGATGCAGAGAAAGAGAGGGGGGGAGAGAGAGAGAGAGAAAGAAAGAAAGAAAGAAAGAAAGAAAGAAAGAAAGAAAGAAAGAAAGAAAGAAAGAAAGAAAGAAAGAAAGAAAGAAGGAAAGAAAGAAGGAAGGAAGGAAAGAAAGAAAGAAAGAGAGATATGAACACTTAACAGAATTTTGAAACGTTAAGGAGAGTCCATTATAAGTGACAACGGTCTTTAAGCTATTTTATTCTAGTCTAGGGTTTCTTTAAACTTTGGTTAAAGAAACAGCTTGGGTAGACTCCGGGATGCAGAAATAGATGGATAAAATGCCATAGCAAAGATGCCACAAAATACTATCCTCTCTTAGAGCGTGAGCTAGGATGAAAAGAATGGGATAAGTCTAGGAGAAGAGGAAAAAATTTGAGCAAAAAGAAAGAAAGAAAGAAAAGGACAAATGAGAATTAATGAGAAATGTGAAGCAAAATGGATTTTCTCTGAAAGGCACCTGAGACTTAGTGCCAACCAGTAATTCACTACTGATAGTAATCAAATGTCCAGCTCCATTTTGTAAAGCTTTGGAATACTCAGGAGTCACTGCTGTGGTGGGTACATTAAGCAAGAAAGAAAGCAAGATACCAATGAATCAGTTAATACCTTGACAAGAACTAAAGTTTATATGTCTGTTCCAAAGGAAGTTTAGCACATTTAGGAGTTGAGCTTTTCTTCAAATTTTAGGTAAAATTATCTTCCCAGCCTTTTTTTACCAAAAATTCTCATTCATGTTACTTATAAACCTCCAGGGGTTCATAAATATTCACATATACAAATTGAGTGCTGATAGAGTGATAGAATTTCATGCATGAGTGAACACCTTAGAATTTATTTTCATAATCTTCAATTTGTAAAGCCCAGAGCAGTTTGTTTTCTCATTTGCAGAGTGTGACTTTGGAACTGTGATTGATTAATTCCTTATATGAGAATCTTTGTTTAGAACCAGTAACAAAAGTATTCGTAGCATTAAAATGGAAATTATAGGATTGAAAAATAAAACTTTCTTGTATAGAGAATTATACTGTGACCTATGATTGTGTCTCTGAATAACACCTTTGTTTAAAAGGGGTGGGGGAGATTGTCTGTCTTTAGTCAGTAGGCATGTAAGATAAAGCTATCATCTGACAATGTGTTTATGAGAGAACACCAAGGTGATATATTTTGTCTTTTTTGAAGACTGGTCATTATTCATTTTTCAAAGAGCTATCTTTATGCCAACAGAATAAAAATGATAATTTGTGTCCTGATTTCCAAACAATTTATTTGAAAGGTGTTTATTTTGGGATACCTTTTGGAAAAAAATGATTGTGAACCTTGGAATTAACATAATGAATGTACTTTATCTTCATTTTCCTTTTAATTAATGCCCACAGTTTTAAATTTCATTGTTAACTAACCTAAAAAAAGTTTTCAGTACACAAATCCCTGGCTCTGATGAAACATTCAGTCAGGGCAGTTATGGAAGATATAATACCAGTGGAAGCAAAATTTTCCCAATGGGGAATTATTGGTGAAACTGCACATATAGAGTGAGAAAAATATAAAACTATGAAGTGTAAAATTCTCACCACAATGAAAAGCTGGTTACAGAACTAATAGGAACTTTAATTTCTAATCATTCTAACCTGCTGTATTTGGTAAGGTGATGTAGTTAATAAAAGAAATTCCCATATCTGGGAAAGTGGCTTAGTGATAGCATTCTTGCCTTGCATGCATGAAGCCCTGGGTTTGATTTCTCAGTATCACATAAACAGAAAAATTCAGAAGTGGCACTGTGGCTCAAGTGATAGAGCACTAGCCTTGAGCAGAAGGAGCTCAGAGACAGTGCCCAGACCCTGAGTTCCAGCCCCAGGTCTGGCAAAAAATAAACACTAAAATAAAATAAAATAAATTCCCATATCTCAGAGGGTCCATTTGAGAGAAATTTTCCTTCACTGAGGTCAAAGACTGATTGAAAAATAACTTCCTACAAAATGATTCAAAGATTCATATTCTTTCATCCTGTGGCTTTAACAACTTCATTAAGTTGTTTTCAAGAACATTACTTTCATTTTTGTCAAACCTGAAGGGAAAAGGACAGAGACAACTACACAAGGTACCTGTTATGGACTGGCCCTA
>NW_027204138.1:0-39446 GCF_024711535.1 Dipodomys merriami | reverse complement strand
TTTGACAAATATCTCTAAATGTGAACAAAACTACCTTTGTTAATTCAGATAGATTGTAGTCAATTATTTGTCTTGAAATTCTTTCTGTTTTAGAAAACAAGTATAACAAACCCAACCAAGTAACAGAATGCGATTTTTTTTACTTCAACTGACATGAGTGTAATTCTGTTATATATTGTCCCATGTCAATTAATTTTTCCTTTCTCAGATAATAAATTGATACTACTTTTCCTCCTCTGAGGCATTCGACATTTTCGGTATGGAACATTCCTTTCAAAGAAGTGAGAAATTGCCCTGTGGCACACAAATTTTCAAAGTTTTTGGCTAGATAATACAGTTTCTAGTAGCTTCTTTTTTTCAAAATAATACATGTACACAAAAGACATTATTAATTGTGTGCATTTACAAGCTACAGATAATTTAAAAGTGGTATCTCTTTTGCAAAACCACATCTAGGTTTCAAAGTGATTGATTAAATTCTGCTGGGAATTTTGCAAAGCCGTACAGTCTGTAATCACATTTCACATTCCTCTGTTCAGGATGCCGGTGTGTTCATCTTCCTCGCAGAGCAAGCTGACTGGAAATAGGATCACGTCGGCACATTTTGAGATATATATTTTTTAGATTATTGTGTTTTGTACTCTCTTGTACCTGAACCTCTAAATCTTGCTGTTTTTACCACTTCTGTGATATAAAAATTTATGCCCCTATACACATTGTTTATATTCAACAAATAAGTAGTATTTGTCCTGCTATCATGAGCGACTTTGCTATTTATTTAAAAAGTATGAATAAGATGTGAACATTACTACGTGTCATACTGTGAAATTATGGCCCATAATTTCCCAGAATGAGAAAAACTGAATGCAAGACTAAGTACAAACACAGACACACACACACAAATATACATCCAAATATACTTTTGTCAGATGTATATTTTGGTAACATGCTTTCTTAGATTCATTTACGATTTTAGTAATATTCTCTTCTTTCTTTTCCCTCTCGTTCTATCTCCCTCTGTCTCCTTTGACCACTTGCTCAAGTTGTATAAATAGGCAACTTACTATTAACAAAGGCTTTAAGAACAATGAACCTTTCTCTTTTTAAAAAATAGTGCTGGAAAGAAAAATACCTACATGTGGAAGATGAACTAGACTATTATGCCACTCAATAATTCAATGTAAGATATTAAACTGTTAAACTAATAGTCAAAAATAAAATAGAAAGCTGGGTGCTAGTGACTCATGTTTGTAATCCTAGCTACTCAGGAGGCTGAGATCTGAGGATCAGGGTTCAAAAGCCAGCCCAGGCAGGAAAGTCTTTGAGTTTCTTAGTTCCAGTTAACCATCAGAAACAGGGAAGTGGTGCTGTGGCTCATGTGGTAGAGTGCTCTCCTTGAACTGAGGGACAGGGTGCAGCCCCAGAGTTCAAGCCCCACTATTGACCAAAAAATTAAAATAAATAAATAAATAAATGGGACATGTTTCTGATGATCAAAATTTTCATGTGTGGCTCCATGTTGTTGTTTTCTTTTCTAATACCCCAAAAGCACTGGAATAAAAACGCAAAGAGATCATTTTAAGGGAAAGAGCTTACATACAGCCAAACATAATGAACCCAAGGAAGAAGCCCGCACATTTTCAGTCTGTGTTTTTGCTTTTCTGTGAACCCGTAAGAATGAGATTGCTTACCTTCTGCTCTGCATTGTTCATGATGAGACTCATTTGCAGATCTTATTAAGATCTTCATATCGTGACAGGAAAATGTGTTTGTTCTTGTGGATTTTCAAAGTTTTCTGTTTGCCTTTGGAAATTAACACATTATTTCTATATTGTGGCTTTCCTTGAATTTATCCTATCCTCAGAAATTTTCAATAATTTGGCAGTTTCAGTCATTATTTTTTCAAATGTTCTATCAGCTTATGTTCTATCTTCTTTTCCTTCTTTTTATTCAATATGAATAAATTGCCTTGATTCTGCCATATATTTTTAGGCAAATTAGCGGGGGGTTTTGTTCATTTAACTAATCAGTTACTAAAGTTGTGCAAATTTTCTTAAATATGTTTTTATTGTGAAAATACTGTACAGAGGGGTTACAATTACATGAGCAAGGTAATGAGTACATTTCTTATCAAGCATTGTTGCCTCCTCCTTTGTTTTCCCCTACTATCCCTCCCTCCCACCTCCACACCTAGAGTCCTCTCCTCCTTGTTCCCCCCAAAGTTGTAAAGTTCTTTTTTCACCATTGCGTCTTGTACATCTCATTGTTGCAATGGATCCACCTGTATCCCTATTTAAACATTTTTTCCCTTCCCCTCCCCAAATTATACCAGCATCCAATACAGTGAAACTAGGGTTATACCATGGGGGAGGGACATACAAAGCAACAAAAAAACACGTGGTACCTTATACATACGTTAGAAACAATAGCAAGACAGAAAAAAAACTTGTGTCCTTATCTTGGGGTTCATTTCACTTAACATAATGTTATTTGATCTTTTCTGCTTGTCTCAGATATATATGCAATTGTCATTGCTTGACTAAAGAATGCTCAAAGGTGAAGGACTCTTGGCCCAAAGCAATATCTGTGTGACATCAAGTAAAAAAATCCTCTTGAAAAGAAAGGATTTCACAGGAATATCAGACAAGCCAAATAATAACAACTGACATGGAGTTTCCAGACAGACCAGATAATGACAACTTGCTAGAACTCTTTCTTTGCCACCCACGGTGGCTATGCTTTCCTGTGGCTCTCATTTGCTGGTTCTCACAGCTATTGCAGTGCAAGAGCTGTTGGTTTCCAAGACTAACTTGAATTTGGACATCACAGGATGGAATCAGGACAAGTTCAAGGGCCAAAAAGTTTGTTGCTCTTACTTAAATTCAGTCTTTTTGGTGAATAAAAAATGAATACACTCTAGGCTGTTGCATACATTTAATTCAAGTTTTATAATTCAAAAAACATTGTTTCTGACACTTTTTCCTCCAGTTTTTTTTTCTTTTCTTTTCCTCTTTTATTCAGTAATGGATTTCCAGGTGGCCTTACTTTACCATTTAAAAATTGTATTTGAGAACCATTTGTTAAGGAATTTTCTTTTAGTTAGAGTTAATTTTAACCCTACAGCACATTAAGTAGCAGTGCTTTACAAAGTTACTTTTGGTGGAGTGATAACTAAGTGGAAACGTTTAATTTTCATCCTTTAACGTTTAATTCTCACACTTCTTATAAGCCTGATGGTACGGATCCTATCAATGAAATGAAAGCCTAAATCCCCTCTCACCCTCAGTTGTCAGGACAAGCTAAGAGGGAGATAACTGTCAGGTAGAAGAAGAGTTCCTTATTGTTTTCAGGCTTATTTTGTGTGTGTGTGAGAATACAGTACAGCAGAGTTACAATTACCTGGGCAAGATAACGAGTACATTTGCTATGAAGCATTGTTGCCTCCTTGTTGTTTCCCCTTCCTATCCCTTCCTATCCTGCCCACTCTTCCCACCATATCGTCCCCCCACGCCCCCCAAGGTTGTTAAGTTCGTTTTTTGACATAATAACTTGTACTTCTCATTGTTGAAATGGGTCCACATGTATCCCTAGTTAAACGATTTGTTTTTTTCCCTTCCCCTCCACAAATAAAACCAACATCAAAAACGCTGAAAGTATGGGTTATACTGTAGGGGAGGGACATACAAAGAAACATGGAAATCATCTTACAAATATGGTAGAAACAATTACATGAAAGGAAAAACAAAACAAAAAAAAATTTGAATACTTATCTTGGGTTTCATTCCCCTAACATCAACTTATCTGATCTTTTCTACTTGACTTAGACATATACTAGTTAGTGCAAATGAGGGAAACCATGGGACCTATGTTTCTTTGGGTCTGCTTACTTCACTTATTATAATTTTTTCCAAGTCTTTCCATTTCCTAACAAATGGGGCAATGTCCTTCTTTCTGATGGAGGCATAGAATTCCATTGTGTATGCTTTCAAAGCTCTGAAATCCTTGAAATAATCTGTTTAATCTTCTAGAAATATTTAGAGAAAAAGGGATGCTAAAGTATATGGTTGGATGACACAAATGACTTATTAAAAATTCTTATTATGTCTCTCATTTGACAATAAGTAAAGCTTATTTTACTCATTAAAAGTTTGGGTGAAGTTTTCTGAGCACTGTAGAGAAGAAAGATGTATGTTCACATATATACATAAATACACATATACAAGCATGTGCAGCTGTGTATAACACATAAACACATGTATATGTGCATATCTGTATATACGTACATATGTGTGTATGAATATGTATGCATATGTACATGAGAATAAATGCTCAGGGACTGAAAATTTCTGACTTAGACACAGAAAAAGAAAAGCATAAATTACATCAAGAAGTTAATTATCTTCACCTGTGGTGATATTATTTGTAATTAACTTTATTCATGCAACAAAATTGTATATATCTTATGACCTGAAATAATATTTTTATAGTGATTAACAAAAAGGTGAATGAAGACATAAATGTGCATTGGGCTAGGAAGAAATTTCATGACTTCTTTCCAGAGAAAAGGAATAACTAATTCTGTCATGTAATTCAGCTTTCACATGCATTTATTATTTTTGCATGCGCTAAGCACTCACATGTGTTATTTATTCTGATAACTACTACTATCTAAATTTAAAATCAGAGCATACATGATTACCTATCTAGAGATTAAAAACATATACATGAACAATTACCACTTTCCAATTTACCTGAAATATACAGGTAAATGTATATTTAGCAGTTGTTTTAATTAGAAGTAATTATCATAAGAAACTTTGTTATCTTTCTATCACCTGGTAACCAGAAAATGTATTGTTATTTACTGTGAAAAAACACCAAAGGTAGTTCATTAAAGCAACTCGTGGAAATATATTTTTATTTTGCTTCATGGTTAGGACATATAACCAACCACCAGAGATAGAGGAAATCTTAAAAGAAGTCAAACTAAATATTACTAATGAGAAATTGTATCACAGTATTATTTTTAATGGGGATTGAGCTCAACTAAGCTCCTTTATCCCCTGAGGGACAAGAAAAACTACCAGTTCTAGCTTTAAAGCTATTTTCCACCTTCAACTTCAAAGCCCTCACTTTTACACAACTAAAAAAAAGTAGTTTTTTGGTTAACTATCACATTTTTATTGTATATTTTAAAAATATTAAAATGTTACTCATGTAACCTTCTAAAATTTCTAGGACACTTGCTAGATTTTTTTTTTTACTTCAGTGATTTCTAATAAAAATTAAGCACCTATAGAGTAAATAAAGAACCATGTGGAGAACTGTGCATGTCAGTGAACTGATTATAGTGGCCCAAAGTAAGAGTTTTAAATGAAGACACACTTGTGTTCATTCATTCATCTGAACAAAAAGAAAAAAATGAATAGAAAGGAAAACATTATAACTCAACAAAGTGGCCACAGGTAGCAAAGTCAATATTTTGAAAGTTTAATGCTGGCTAAGGTAGTTACTTTCTCTTAAGATTTAAGGAGTTCAAAAGTTTTACAAATTATTCTAAATGTGAACATTTAAACACTTAAAAATTAGCTTCCTTTTATTTAGGAGTTCAAATCAATGCAACTTTGTGCTGTTGGATGTGGGAATATTAATAAGGAGGAAGTAATTAAATATGAAGCTGAGAGTGGAGTTATAGGTCAACTGAAATCATTATAGTTTCACTCAAAATATTCAGTTTTTCTTTGTTTTATTTTTGTTGTTGTTTTTCTTTTTTGCAATGCTAGAGCTTGACTCCAGACCCTGGCTCCACTTTTGGTGGTTATTTAGAGTCAAGACTTTAACTGACTTTCCTGTTCAGGTGGCTTCGAACTACTATCCTCAGATCTCAGTCTTGTGAGCAGCTAAGATTTTTGTTGTTGTTGGTGGTGGTCATGAGACTTGAACTCTGGGCTTGGGCGCTGTCCCTGCGCTCTTCAGCTCAGGGTGTGCACTTTACCACTTGAGCCACAGTGCCCGTTCCAGTTTTCTAGTGGTTTATTGGAGATAAGAGTCTCACAGACTTTCCTCCGTGGGCTGGCTTTGAACCGTGATCCTCAGATCTCAGCTTCCTGAGTAGCTAGGGTTATAGGCGTGAGCCACTGGCGCCCGGTGCAAACATTGTTTTGAAGCTCCATTTGTTTCCACAGAATAGCTCCTTTACACTAAGATTTACTGTCAAAAATTTCTTAAGCTTTGTTTACAGAGACTCTTTCTGAAAAATGTTTCATATATCAGTGGGAAAGCAGAATATAACCCTAGTGTAACAAAGTACTAATAAAATAACATAGACATCCCTCCAAAAATCAGCATATTCATGATAAAAAACATAATATAAAAATAGAGGCTCAATGTCTTGGTCAGAAAAACTCAATCTAAATTTAAACATACTCTAGAGAATGACTAAAACTAAAAAGTTTCATACCAAGCTTTAAGAAAGATAGCAAAAGAATCTATGATAATTTATTAATGAGAGGATAGAATTTTATTACCCTCTGGAAAAACATTTGACAATTTCTCACAAATTGAACTTATGCTCATCATATGATTCTGCTATTAATTCCTTAAGTTATGAGTGAAGAGAAACATAAACATATCTCCGTGAAAATTATTGAAAGAAAACTGTAAAAAAGATTACTTATAATAATGAGGGAAAACTAATTTTCTTCAGAGGCATAGATATATGCACACAATTTAGTTGACTAGTGTATAGTATGCGCAGACGTGAAAGTGAATGGAGGTAATCTTCTAAAAATAATAGAAAATTTAGCAATATAGAATTGAACAAAATGACTATCAGGAATGTGAAACAAAAGATGGAATGGGATGTTCTGTGTGAGCTGGGTGACTGGTAAGAGGGGTTGGATGAATGAATAAAATGAATAGAGAATGAACACATACAGTGTGCTCAATGCACATACTGTGATTTAAAAAATAAGTTGGAAATGGGAAGTGAGCCTGGAAAAGGGGCCAGATGTGTTGGGGAAGAATGGTGGAAAGGGTGACTCTGGTTAAAGAAACATTGAACACAGATGAACATGTTAAATTGTGACCTCGTCCCCACCCAGCACACCATATTGAAATTAAGAATAATAAATAAAAATGAAAATTGCACCCAAAATTGGTAAACAATGTAAAATTGAGAAAACCTAATAATTCTTAATGAAAGAAATGAAAAAATACATTTAGAAACCCGAAACATTACTGTTCATGAAAGAAGAATGATTTATAAGAGTAAATCACTATGATTCCATTTATGTGAAGTACAAGAGTAAAATCTAATCTATAGTGGTAGAGTGTTGTTGACACACTAGGGATGTTAGACGATTTCTGTGCAAGCAATATGAAGGAACTATAGGAGGTGATCTTTATATAACTTTGACAAAAGGTAAGAAATCATACAGGTTCAGTAGTTGCATTTGTTTATCATTACCTAAAACAATTCATTCAAAAATGACAATTGCCAGTCAACCCAACATACGAAGTTTAGGATAATGACTTTGTCTGATTTTAGTATTCTTTAATCCACATTTACTTTTTCCCCTTCCATTGTTGCCCTTTGTCTTTTAAAGGCAAATATGCCTATTCTTTCTCTATTATGGGGGAATATAATTATAAAACATTTCTACCACACCTTGAAAACATTACAGGATGGAAGAGGAGAAACTTTAGGGCTCCTTGGCATAGGCAAACATTTTCTTTATAAAGACTCAGACACAGAACAAATCAAAGAAAGGGTGGACAAATGTGATTGCATAAAACTGCAGAGCTTCTGCGTGGCAAAGGACATAGCTAGCAAGATCAGTAGAAAGCCCACAGATTGAGAGAAAATCTTTACTAGCCACACATCAGACAAGGGCCTCATATGTAAAACATACTTAGAACTCAAAAAATGAAATAGAAGAAGCAACCCAAAAATTCATATGGAACAATAAAAGACCCGGAATAGGAAAAAAACAATCCTTAACAGAAAGAATAGTGCTGGAAGAATATCAATACCAAATTTTCAGTCTACGAAAAAGACATAGCAATCAAAACAGCTTGGTACTGGCACAAGAACAGACCTGAGGACCAATGGAATAGAATTGAAGAAACAGCAGTGAAACCACAGACATATAGCCACCTAATCTTCGATAAAAGAGCTAAAAAAATAAATGGAAGAAAGAAAGCCAGTTTAGTGAATGGTGCAGGCAAAATTCGTTAAACACCTGCAGAAAACTAAATCTAGATCTATATGTATCACCCTGCACCATAATCAACTTCAAATGGATCAAAGACCTCGATGTCAAAGTAGACACCTGAAAATATTACAGGAAGCAATAGGAGGAACTCTAGGGCTCCTTGGCACAGGGTGAAATTTTCTTAATTAAAGAAATCTAATAACAACAGATGTTGGAGGGGATGCATTGTTGGTGGAAGTGTAAACTTCTTCAGCCACTTTGGAAAGCAGTATGGAGGTTCCTCAAAAGATTTCACATAGAGATCCCCTATGACCCAGCAATCCCGTTTCTGGGAATTTACCCAAATGATCACAAACAAGGCCATACTAAAGCTACCAGCACAACTGTATTTATTGCAGCATTATTTACCATAGCTAAGATATGGAACCAATTCAGATGCCCCTCAGTAGATGAATGGATCAAGAAAATGTGATACACACACACACACACACACACACACACACCAATATATTAGTGTGTGTGTGTGTGTGTGTGTGTGTGTGTGTGTGTGTGTGTGTGTGTGTGTGTGTGTGTGTGTATGCAATGGAATTCTATGCTTCCATCAGAAAGAATGACACCTTCCCATTTGTTAGGAAATGGGAAGACTTGGAAAAAATCAAATTAAGTGAAGTAAGCCAGACTCAAAGAAATATGGGTCCCATCGTTTTCCTTATTTTCAATAATTTAGTATACATTTATGATAATTTTATCAGATGGACAGAAGAGCTCAAAAGCTATGTACATATCACCCATATAAGATGATGGGAAGTGAAATGAACCCCTAAAGTTACGGACACAAGCGGTTTTTCTATTATTGTTTTTTAATGAAGTATGTGAATTTTTGTTTCTTTTTTATGTTCTTTTCCCTATGGTATATCCTGTGTTGTCACTGAATTTGATTTTGGTACCCTGAATCTTTTTTTTATTGTACAATTAAAAAAAATTTATTGTTAAGATGTTGTACATGAATAAGGCAATGAGTACATTACTTGTCGATCATTGTTACCCCTTCTCTTCCATGTTGTTGCCCCTTATCCTTTCCCTCCCCTACCTCCCACACTCCTATCCGCCCTCCCCTCCCTTGATGCATTTTGTATATGCATTTATCTAATTTGGGGAGGAGAAGGGGAATGCTGAAACATGTACACAGGATGATCCATTGCAACAATGATACAAGACACAACGTTAAAAATGAACTTTACAACCGCAGATGGGGAGGTGTTGGGGGAAGTGGGGATTGGAGATTGCAGGAGGCAGGGGAGGGAAGGGATAGTAGGAGAAAACTAACATTACCTTACTTGTGTAACTGTAACTCTTTTGTACAGCATATTTACAATAACATAAAATTTTTTAAAAACCAAATAATTTTGTCATAGGAATGAGTCAGATAATCAGTGTGAAAATGAGGTAACATAGTTTGATTGTCTGAAAAGAAGCATGGCTATGAATATTTAAATATGCCTGCTGAATATGTAATGAGATAAAAAGCCAAGGAAAGCTATCATTTGCTCATATTGGGGCTTGAACTCAGGGCCTTGCGTTCTTGATTTGCCATTTTGCTCAGAGCTTTTTTGCTCTACTTTTAAGACACACATTTTCCTCTAGCTTCTTGATCTGATGGAGGCAAGAATGTCTCTTATTTGCCTGCTGTGGCTGGTTTTGAACTTTAGTCCTCAAATCTCAGCTTCTTGAGTAGCTAGGATTACACAGCTGGTTAAGAAGCCTAATTTATCTTCACACCTGAATCAGAGACATAAATGATCTGAGCCAATATTGTTTGGTAAGATTTTTTCCCATACAATTCCTTTCTAATCCACACCTATTATCTCCTTTATAATCTATTACTTTCAGAGTTAACTTCATAAACTTATTCATTTGTATTGAGTCATCCAGGAAGAGCAATTTTGTATTTCCATTTCATTTCTCTGATTCTTTTCTGGATTATCTGTTAATGCAAGTTCTGATGTATTGAAAGCACAAGTATGAATTTCTAAGTTATTTTGTATTGTCCCATCAACATGTACATAGGAACAGAGAAGAACCTTGGGTATAGAATGGATTGTAATGCCAGTCAATTACCCAAGCCTAGAATACATATGACCAGTTTGTCCCTTAAATTCTATCCATCTGACAGAAGTTAACCTAGGAGGGAAAACCTTAACAAAACATGAAACTTTGGTTGAGTTGATCACCTGGCAGACTTCCAAGTCTGAATCTGCCCCACACTTGCTCCATCCATTTATTTTATGTGGCCTCTGGTTTACATACTGTCATATTTGGGAAAGCTAAGCTCTTCCAGTCATCTAATTGCAGTGCTTATTTTCTTGATTTAGTTAACAAAATTCCAGTGAATGATGCTAAAATTTCTCACCTTGAGATTTGTTTTGCCAGAACACACATGGTAATTAAGATTGTGCCAATTTTTCAACAAAATCATCCTCTCTACGGAAGCTTATCATCATTTATTGTTATTACTTATCATTATTTATTGTGCTTTAGCCCATACCTAGTTCAGAGGAACTGAATGTTAAAATTCAGCAGGTCTCAGATATCAAGAAATGCTCATGTATACAGGCTACAAATATGAACCTACTTTTTGGTCATTACTGTCTATTTGAAGATGAAATTAATCATAAGTTTTTTTATTGTGAAAATACTGTACAAAGGGGTTACAGTTACATGAGCAAGGTAATGAGTACATTTCTTATCAAGCATTATTGCCTCCTCCTTTGATTTTCCCCTCATGCCTTTCAAAATTTTGCCCCGGTAGTCCAAAACAACTTGTTTACTCTACTTACATTAATGGAATATGTACAACTAACTTACATAGATCAAACAAATGATGCCTGGTGTTAGTGGTTTTAGTCTTGTCATGCTAATTATGAGACATCTGTCTTGCTCCTTTCTCTTGAACAAGGTAAGAACCACTTTCATTAGTCCACTATATAAATTATAAATCTGTATATTTGTCTTATTTCTACATGTTTGGCTTATTTCTTAAACTTCACCTATAGTGATTATAAGACATATGATCAGTAGTGAATGTAACCCTAGTTTTTACATTGTTAACATGTCATTTTACCATCCTCATACCAGACAAATTATGTACAAAACACGGTAATAAATTAAAAACTACATTGGTATGTAAGAAATATGGAATAAGAATAGAGTATTTGGTGGAAGTACTTAGTAGAGAACCTATCACAGAAGAGATTTAATTAGTTGATTGAGTTAAAAGGCATCAAAACTTCAGTCTGAAGCCTATTCTATTTAACACTACTCTTCCCAACACTGAAATATCAAAGAAAATTTTAAAAAATTAATCATTTTTGTCATGTTTAAGAAAATATGAAGAAAGTATTAAAGTATTAGAGGGGCCTAGTTAGATCAACATATTCATTTCTAACTCTCTTAGGATATAGGAACATATATACATATATTAATTAACTATAAAAGAACTAAAAGAGAGAAGAACAAATATATACTTCATAAAATATATGCATATACTTTATATACAGGACACACACACCATATATATATATATATGTATATATATATATATATATACATATATATATATATATTCCCACTGACAGTAGTTAAAAAATGTAGAAATTACTTGATTCATTTAGCAAAACAGTTAATAGAGCTCTCGAAAAGTTTTCATTAAGTTTATTGGTTTTTGAAATTTGGTTCTTCAAATTTTGGAAATATAGCAAAGGCTTAAAGTGAAATAATCCTACGTTTCTTAATTTAAGTAACAAGTGACCTATGTATGTTAACACAGCCCCCCTGTATTTCTGGAACAAAGCTAACTTCCTCACGGTATATGTTGCATTTAATGGGATGTTGAATTTGGTTTGCAAGGACTGCATTGGGGATTTTTACCCTTGTTATAGTTCTAAAGACTTAATTTGTGATATAGAATGTGATCCACTTTCATGAAAGTTGCACAGGCTGTTGAGAAAGAATTGCATTTGTCATTGGTTGGAATACTCTGCAGATTTTGTTAAGTACATTTTTTAATGTATTTTAACTCTGAGATTTTTTTTAGCCTGGGTGATCTATTGATGTGACTTATTGAAGTCACACAGTATTATTTAATTTGGATCTATCTGTCTGCTATGGCCACTAGTATTTATCTTATGAAATTGGGTGCACCAACATTCAATGCATATATGTTTACAATCACTATATGTCTTCTTGATGAGTTTTCTGCCCTTTAATAATAAGTAGTGACCTTCTTTAACTTTTCTTGTGAATTTGGACATCAGAATGCTTTGTGAGATAGGAGCACAGCTGTTGTCTGCTTGCATTATTTTATATAAAGTTTGCTTGGAAAATCATTCCCATTCTTTCACACTCAGTCTGCATATGCTAGCAAGGTGAGTTCTTAGCTGAAAACAAAACATTGGACCTCATTTTTAATACAGTAAGTTAGTCTGTATCTTTTAATTGGAATATTCAGATTGTTCATATAAGGATATTATTGAATGTATCAGTACTTGTGGTTTTGTTTTTTGGAGATTCTTGAATACACAATTTTTGTCCATTAGTTACCTGAGAGATTTGATGATTTGCTGAATAAATTATATTTCATGGGTTTTATCTAATTCTCCTTTCTGTCTTTATTCTCTTTCGTGTCTTTCATGATTAAAAATCACAATTTCTTTTCTCTTTTCTGGATATATTACATTTCAAGTAACATGAAAAGATGTTCTTCCATTAAGGGATATTTAACCACATTTTGCAAATATTGATATTACATACAACAGGTAACTCTGAAATAACTTTGAACTAGCACTAATTTTTAGGGAAATCATAAGTAAAAAATACAGCCATATTTGTATGTCTGGGAGAATCAGAAAAGATGACTCTATGGCCTGGTGTATATATCAGAACTCTTCATTAGTTATTGTCATACCTATATATTATGCTACACAAATAGTCTAAGCTTGCTCTGGTAGTTCAAGAATGAACCAGATAGATTTTTCTTCCTTTAAGGTCCCATGGCATTTATAGCCTAGTAGGAAACATAAATGCCTTGCATATAATGGTAAAAACTTTTAACAAATTACAGGATAGTCAATATGTATTATTTTCAAAATAAATGTAATAAATATTTCATATATTTAATCTGGTTAAGTCACAACATATAGAATATGTAACAATAAAAAGGAAGAAATAAAATCAGAGATTTAACCACCCAAAATGGGACTATAAGTACTTCAAGCACTGTGAACACAGAAATGAATGCGAAAAGACATGTAAGGAGTAATCTAAAAATCAAATATGTGCTAGTTTAACGCCCCTTCACTCTTCCGCATGGGTCAAGGGGTTTGAACTCAGAGCCTGGGCACTATCCCTGAGCCTCTTTGTGTTCAAAGCTTGCATTCTTTCATTTCAGCCAAAGTGTCACTTTCAGCTCTTTCTGAATGGTTTATTGGATATGAGGCACATGGGGACATTTTCCTGCCTGGGCTGGCATCAAATCATGATCCTCAGATCTCAGCCTTCTGAGTAGCTAGGATTACAGGCATAAGCCACAGGCATCCGGTTCTAGTTTAAAGTTTTTAATTAAAATAGATTTTCTAATAGGTAGAGCAAAGGAGTGTGAGAACAGTGCATATATTTAAATACTTGGAAGCTAGTGAATGATTTCTACCAAAGCAATGATGAACCTCTTTACTGCCTTTTACATTATATTATACAAAGGCTTGCATTACTCTTACCTTGTGAAAATTATAATTGCATTACAGTCTGAGACTTTAGTGCCATTTAAGCAAATTAAACTGACTGACTTCAATGGATTCAAACAGCAAAAATATGTGCTTGTGGGTGAGCTTACATTAGAATTCAAAGGCTCATCACTTGCATTTCCTACCCCTGAGAAATCTGTTCTGCAAAAGAAAATGCATTGTTTGTGTCCTGTTTTTCTCGGATTATTGCTTCCTTTTAAGGAAGTCAAGGAAACTTGTCCAATTTATAAAGGTTATCTGACTGTTAAAGCACCACTTTCAACATGTGCTGAATGTGCTAATAGAAATTATCCCTGACAGAATTTTCCACAGGCCGTAAAATACAAGACACAGAAATAACTGATTAGTCACCATGACAGAATGAACACCAGAGAATGACTTTTCTTTGCATATCATTTAAAAAATCAATTAGAAGGGCACAGAGGGATCAATATTATTTAGTGAAAGATAACCAAGAAAAAGAGCACAAACATTTCATTTACCTCTCCTTATATTTTTTCTAGTTTGCCTGATAACCTGGGAGCAGGACTTAATAAAAAGCAGAAATAAAAGTCTCTCTCCACTGTGAGAATTGCCCTTTTTGTTTCTTTTCAGATTCATGAAGCTATCAGATCCAATCATCAATGAAAAGGTACTTCATTGGTCCATAGTGATATTTTGATAATTCAAAATTTGTGGACAATACACTAAAAAAGGATTTTCTCCCTTCTGTCCTTCTTTATCCTTTTGCCTACAATTTATTATTAGTTTTGTTTTCTAGTTTTGTGATTGACTGTAAAATATCAAGCTCAGTATTTGATATTATTTTGTGACCTATGAATGCCACCTGGTAAGATATGGAATCTGTGTTTAAAAGTTCCTGATGTGAATTCATTTTGTAATTTCTCATTGTTTCAAGGATCCCACAAATATGTTTTCAATTTTTAAGTTATGGGATATACTTTCATAAAACTTTATTCAGGAAGTAAATGTATATCTTTAAGGAATATCATTAAACTAGTATGGAAATGAGGTCATTTGGTCTTGTGTGCAAAACTTAGCATCTACATTTTGTAATATTCTTTGACAAGAGGATTTGGATTTGATTTTGATGTGCTACAATATTTTGATCAAAGACACTAAAAAACTGCTGGGTGTTATAATTCCAGCTTGTCCATGAGACTTTTTTTTTGTCGGTCATGGGGCTTGACCTCGGAACTCTGGGCTTGGGCTCTATCTCTCAGCTCTTCAGCTAAAGGCGAGCACTCTACCACTTGAGCCACAGCTCCACTTCCAGTTTTCTGGGGGTTTATTGGAGATAAGTGTCTCACGGACTTTTCTGCCTGGACTGGCTTTGATCTGTGATCCTCAGATCTCAGCCTCCTGAGTAGCTAGGATTACAGGCGTGCACCACCGGCACCCTGCTTCCATGAGACTTTTAACTCCAAGTTATGAACAAAAATATGGAGAGGAATATGTGGCTCAAACAGTAGAATGTCAGCCTTGAATACAAGAGTGAAATCAAAGTGCCAAACCCTGAGTTCAAGCCCTACTACAAAAGCACATATGAAGAAAACAAAAGACATGCTAAACTGACATCTGTATTCCCTTGTTCAATTCAGCACGATGTATAGTAGCCAAGAAAGCCAATCTAAGGTTCTACAAGCAGATGAAATAATATAAAAATATCACCTATATGTTTTTATACATATGTGTATATGTGTATATGATACTACTCAGTTATAAACAATAGTGAGAGCTTAGTGGTAGAGTGCTTACTTTGCATACATGAAGCCCTGGGTTCAATTCCTCAGTACCACATAAACAGAAAAAAAGCCATAAGTGGGACTGTGGCTCAAGTGGTAGAGTGTTAGCCTTGAGCACAGAGAGGCTCAGGGACATAGCCCAGGCCCTGAGTTCAAGCCCCAGGACTGGCCAAAAAACAAAAACAAAAAACAAGAAAAAACCAAAAATGAAATCTTGTCATTTGTTGAAATGTAAATGAAAGTATAATTCACTATGTTAGAGCAAAAATAACCTCTGCAAAGGAAAGCAAGTATCTGATCTCATAGATAACTGTGATTGCATAGAAGCTGAGAGGAGAATGGTGGTTGCCAGAGGCTGGTGAGTCTATAGCAGTAGTACAATTTGGAAAGGTTGATGATCAGGGACATAGCTACAGTAAGACTGGAGTAAACAGCTCTGCTGTGCTATTGCATAATAGGCTGACTGTAGATAATTACTAATAATACAAGGGCAAAAACAAATCGTTTAACTAGGGATACAGGTGGACCCATTGCAACAATGAGATGTACAAGTCATTATGTCGATAAACGAAATTTACAACTTTAGTGAGGGGTGGGGGGAGTATTTGGGGGGGAGGAGGGGAAGGGATGGGAAGGGGAAACAAAGAGGAGGCAACAATGCTTGATAAGAAATGTACTCGTTATCTTGCCCATGTATTTGTAACTCCTCTGTACAATAAAAATTAAAATAAAAATAAAAAGTTTTGAAGGGTTTCATCACAAAGAAATGAAATATGCTTGAGGATAGTTTAACTTAACTTAAAAATTTCACAATTGCTGCATGTGTTAAAATGGCATGCAGAATTTCATTAAAATGTATAATTATTACTTTTTCTACATCAGTTAAAAGTAATTTAATAGCAAATTTCACAGGGCTCATTCATCCCTTATTCTTATCTACTCAGGATGCTGAGGGCTACCCCTGTCCCCTAGTGTCTTTAGAAACTAGAAACCTCTCTTTTACAAGTAAAAATTAGAGGTCTTAATTATATCATACTCTCCCATAATCCCAGCAGTACTTTCTCAGCAGCTTTAATTGATTCAGTTGGATGGAGTTCCATGTATCTTCCGCTATTGACATACTCTGGTATTGCAATGATTTCAAATTCATATGGTGGAAATGTCCTTTGACAGATCTTACCTATATTAAAAGTTGTAGACTCAGGGGCTTAAAAATAACTTTTCTTGTCTCACTGCTTTTAAGAATTCAATATGATACTGAATAAGAGTTTGGAAAGCAGAAACTCTTGACTTATTTCTGACTATAGAGAAAATCATTTTATGTTTTCCATGTTTAGTATAACTAGGGAATAAAAGTTTATAGAATATTCTTTTATAATGATGACATAGATTCTTTATTTCATCAGGAATTAGTATTGAAATTTGTCGAAGTACTTTTCTACCTCAACTAACAGGATTATGTGATTCTTTCCTTGATTTGGCTTATGGGATATATTGCATTTATTGAACCGGGTTAAGTTGAGCCATGTCTGTAGTGATAGAATAATATTAATTTTCAGCCTGGAACTGGTGGCTCATGTCTGTAATTCTAGCTACTCAGGTCATCTGGGGATCGTGGTTCAAATCCAGTCTGGGCAGGAAAGTCCATGAGACTCTTATCTTTGACCCACGAGAAAACTGGAAGTGGCTCTGTGGCTCAAGTGGTAGGGCGCTCACTTTGAGCTGAAGAGCTCAGGGACAGTGCCCAGGTCCAAAATTCAAGCCCCATGAATGACAAAAGATAATTAATAACAGTAATATCAATTTGATCACGGTGTATTATGATCACCCAAATGTGTTGTTGAACTTGGTTTGAAAATATTAATTGGGAATTCTTATGTATGTGTTCATCAATGTTATTGATCCATAATTCTATATTTTCTTGGTCTTCTTCAATATAAATATAATACTATACTCAAAGAAGAAATTTTCTAGCATTTTTTCCTTTCTAATTTTTGAAGAATTAGGGAAGTATCACTATTTATTTTTCTGAAAAATCTGATAAAATTTATCAATACACTATGAGATCCCAGGCTTTAAATTATTTGGAGATGTTTTATATTTTCAATCATTATTTTTGCTTTACATTTAGATGGTTTATTTTCTTTGATTTTGGTTTTAATAGGTCTTATGTATGCAGAAATTTATAAATTTCTTTTAGACTATCCATTTTATTAGAAGATACATTTTCACAGTATTCTATCATAATCCTCTAGCTTTTGTAATTTTTGTTTTGTTTTTCATCTTCCTTTTGGTTAATTTGACTAAGAGTTTAACAAACCAATTTAAAGGTTTATTGTCAAGGTGATGCATGGGGAGTTACAGTTATATGTCATTTAATGAGTTCATTTCTTTTTAACAATGTCCTCCTTCCTTGGCTTTCACCCAGTTTTCTGTTCCCAATCTCATCCATAAGCTATATAGGTCTTTTTCAACATAATATCTGGTGAATATGATATGCTGTATTTATTCACTCTTTTCTCACTCCATTTCTATTCTTTCCCCTTTCTCTCATCAAAACAGATAAACTTGGGGCTGGGAAGGTGGCTCAGTGGTAGAGTCCTTGCCTTGCATTCATTAGGCTCTGGGCTCAATTCCTCAGAAAGAGTCAGAAGTGGCGCTGTGGCTCAAGTTATAGAGTGCTTGCCCTGAGCTGAAGAGCTGAGGGACAGCACCCAAGCCCAGAGTTCAAGCCCCACGACTGACAAAAAAAAAAGATAAATACAAGACAAAAAGTATAGGATTGTCTACACATGTCCAGAAAACTGAAGCCAGATCCTTATATATCACCCTGCACCAGGTTCCATTCAAAATGGATTAAAGACCTCAGTGTAAGATCAGATCCCTGAATATATTAAAAGAAGTTGTAGGGAAAACACTGGCGTTCCTAGGCTTCGGCTAAAACTTCTTAAGTAAAGATCCACAATCACAACAAGTCCATGAAAGACTGCATAAATGGGATTGCATCAAATTTAAAAGTTTCTGCATGGCAAAGGATATAGCTAGCAAGATTAATAGAAACATGGGAGAAGATTTTTATGTGCTATATACCAGACAAGGGCCTCAGATCTAAAATATACTTAGAGCTCAAAATTAACACCTACAAAAATAAACCCTCAAGGAAGTGGTGCTGTGTCTCAAGTGAGAGATCTCTCGTCTTGAGCTGAAGAGGTCAGGGATAGTGCCCAGGCCAGAATTCAAGCCCCCCAACTGACAAAATAAAAACTAAAAATAATACAAAAATAAAATAAACCCTCAAATAAACAACTACCCAATTAATAGATGGCTAGAGAAAGATTTACATATTTAAAGATACAAAAAGATTGGCCAATAGACATATGAAAAATATTTAACATCTCTGGTCATAAAAATGTACAAATCAAAACAACACTGTAATTCCACCTCACCTCAGTTTGGTCATTATCAAGATAAAGCAATTTAGCTTTTCACAGAAAACTTTTGCTTCAAAGATTGTTTGTATTTTGTGTATATTTCATTAATATACTTGACCTTCATTATTTCTCATATTGGGTTTGGCTTTTAAAAAAATAAGAAATTCAGAAATGTTTCAGTTCTACAAGTCAGACTTGGAATACAATGCATCTTGATCAGAATCATCCCTTCCATTTTTCTTATCTATCTTTTGTTTTTGTTTGACTAGGATCTTGAGAAGGTTTGAAATCACTTAAAGGCAGCAAGAAACTCCTGGGAGTCTTATGCAAAGGTGATTATTTTATGAATAAAGCTTTACTTATCTATAAAATAAAAGCAAGGCTGCATCAAATTAAAATGTTTTTGCACATTATAAGAAACACTCATCCAAACTGAGAAGACTTATGACATGGGAGATAAACTTCAACTATTTAAAGAACCAATAGATAGAATCAACATCCAATATATGCAAAACACCCAAAAATTAAACAACAAGAGAGCTGATAATCGATTGAACAATGAATTGGGCAATTATTTCTCAGAATAAGTACAAGTGGCTTATAAATACATGAAAAAACATTCAATATTCTTAAAAGACCAAACATAGAGCTCCCCAATGATCCAGCAATCCCACTCATGGGAATTTAGCCAAACAATCACAAACAAGGCTACACTAAAGCTACCATAACACTTAGGTTCATTGCAGCATTATTTACCATAGCTAAGATATAGAACCAACCCAGATGTCATCAGTAGATGAAGGGATCAAGAAAATGTGGTATATATAGACAATGGAATTCTATGCAGATCAAAACTACACTAAGACTCTATCTTACCCCAGTTGGAATGGAAATCACCAAGGAAATAAACAATAACAAATTTTGGCTAGGCTTCAAGGTGAAAGAAACACTTACATACTGTTCAAATGTAAGCTAATACAACTATTATGGAAACATGTATCTAGATAATTTAGAAACTAAAAAATAATCTTTCTGTAGGTCACTGCTCTATCACTTTTGGTAATATATTTGAAATCTGGTAAAGCATACTAGAAAGACACGTGTATAACAATATTTATTGCATCACTGTTCACAATATCCAATCTATGGAGTCAGCCTAAGTTCCCAACAACCAAAGAAGAAAGAAAATGGGTATATTTACTCCACATATATTCAGCCATTAAGAAGGAAATAATGTAATTTACAGGAAAACTGATTAAAATGCAGATTGAACTCCTGATGGGAGGCCCAACAAAATAAATATGGAATGATTTTGCTGGCTTTTAGATTTTACACCTAAAATTGTAATAATGATAATAAAAAGTAAATAACAAAGTAAAATAATAAAATAGCCATATTAGTACTTTAATGTAAAATAAAAACAGCCTGATGACAATAAAGAGAGGGTAGGGGAAGGAAAATGAATTTGAGTGATGAAGATCATTGAAATAGCTTAGACAAATAGAAAGATGATAGATGAATAGATGATAGGTACAGAGATACAGATGATAGATAGGTAAAAATGTAGATGAGGGGAAGGAAGAATAAAGAAAGAATAAAATCAAAAGGAAGGAAGGAAGGAAAGAAGGAAGAAAGGAAGGAAGGAAGGAAGGAAGGATGGAAGGAAGGAAGGAAGGAAAAAAGGAAGGGAGGGAGGGAAGGAGGGAGGGAGGGAGGGAGGGAAGCAGTAAGGGAGAAAGGGAGGGAAGGAAGGAGGGAAAGAATGAGCCTAATGAAAACCACCAATCATCAACAAAGCATGAAGAGAAGAGTGACATGAGAATACATTATAGAGGATAAATGTATTAAAAGTACTCTCTATGCATTTATGGAATTATCATAATGACCCTCTCTTATACTATTTAACATATGCTAATTAAAAATAAATATAGAAACAAAACTAAAATCTGGAATGTAGATTTTTTTTTCAGTTGTGGGGCTTGAACTCTGGGCTTTGGCACTGTCCCTGAGCTCTTCAGCTTAAGGTGAGTGTTCTACCACTTGAACCACAGAGCCACTTCCGGTTTTCTGGGGGTTTATTGGAGATAAGAGTCTCATGGACTTTTCTGCCTGGGCTGGCTTTGAACCGTGGTAGATCTTATTTTTTTCTTTTACTTTTTTCCTTCCTCCTGTATGTATGTACTCTTTCCTTCTTTCCTCCCCTTATTTTCTCAGTTTCATTTGGCCTACATGCATTCTTTAAAGGCATGCTGTTGTCCCTAAAATGAAGGTTGACTTGGTTATATCAAACAACTCTCCGCCACAAATGAGAATGAGAGAAAGACCTTCAAATAATCCTTTGAAAATGCAAGTCCTCGCACAGCTGATAAAAGCTTTGTTTAGAAACCTTCTATCCTAAAGGGACATGAAAGTAATGGCAGTAACAAATATTATTTAACATTTAACATTCATTTCAACTAATGGTGTTTGAACATTAGACTTTGTGCTTTTATCTTGGATTTTTCTCTCATACATGACTCTGAACTGCTTGAGCCACACCTTCAATTCGACCTTTCCCTCATGATTTGGAGATAGGAATCTTATGGATGTGTCTTCCCAGACTGACTCTGGACCTCAATACACAGATCTCAGTCTCTAGAGTAGCTAAAATTACAGGTGTAAGTCACTATGTCTGGCTTATTGTATGGTTTTTTTTTTAATAGTATTGTTAAGTCTAAAGTTTGGAAAGGGGTGAAATAAGGTATGAATCCATATTATTTATTATGTTCTTTACTAATATATTGTACTTTGGGTATAGTTTTATTTACTTTTAAAATGAAGTCTGTGTTTAAAATAATCTCATTGTACCTCATCACAGTTTTTTTTAATTAAATATTATCTTGAAGCAAATTATTCTTTCAGACTTTTTATCATTTTTCTTTTCCTCTGTCATGATTTCAGTCTCAATTTCTTTCTCAGAAATTATCTGACGGCAGTGATATCTCTTGTGTGTGTGTTTGTGTGTGTGTGTGTGTGTGTGTGTGTGTGTGTGTGTGTGTTTGTGTGTGTGTGTGTGTGTGTGTGTGTGTGCGCGCGTGTGTGTTTCTAGCAGGGCATTTTTAAGTTATCTTTAAGTAGTTTTACAAAAAAGCCACTTAACAAATCAGTTCATAAATGTAATGTACTTTGATCAGAGTCACCACTTTCAACATCCTCACCCATCCCTCCCCTACTCAATCCTTCCCTCCTTTTCTTAATTTTGTAGACTATATGGTGAATTCTTGAAAGCAATCTTTTCCCTTGCCCCTACCCCATCCATTTCAAGTACTGTACCTTGGAACTTATTTCCTTTAACTTTGGTTTTGCCTTTTTAAGGAATTACAGTACTCAAGTTCTCCCTTGAATCTACCATATTTCAGTTCATACATTTTTGTAAGCCTGAATACCACCTAATATGTTTGCTTGTAAGTTTATAAGCTATATCTAACTTACACATATATGTGAAATTATGCATCCTTTTTCTCTCTGGACTTGACTTACTTCATGTCACATAAATTTTTCTAGGTCTCTCACTTTTTCTTCAAATGATACAATAGCATTCTTTTTAAATAAGTTTTTTATTGTTAAAATACTGTACAGAGGGGTTACAGTTGCATGAGCATGGTAATGAGTACATTGCTTACCAAGCAATGTTTTTTCCCTACCATCTGTGCCCTCCCACCTTCTCAACTACACTCCCCTACCCCCACCTAAAATGTAAAGTGCATTTTTCAACATAGATGTACAATACCATTCTTTCAATGCCTTTCCCCCCTAAATTTGATTTAGAGATTTATTTATGTAATGGATATGAAAACTGAATAAAATGCAATATAAATGTAAAATAGATTTACTGAACTTATCTTTATAAAAATAGTATCATGTGATAATAGAAATTATTTTTTCAGGTTAGTTAGACATGTATTGCCGCGGACCGGGTTCTGTCGGAACGACGAAGGATACCTAGGGGAGGAACCTGGAATAGGACGGGGAGATGGCAAACAGACAACTCACACACATTAGGAGTGGATGCTGAGTGCTGAGTGCGATTTAATGCAGAGGATAACAAACTTTTATAGCAAAAGTCTCCATAAGAAAGGGCAAAAGGTTACATAATCTTGCTGCAGGGCTTCATTCTTGGGTGGTCACCAACTGGTCGCCTGATAGGCACTTGTTTCCAGCTTTACCTCTATTTTTAAGAAATACAATGGGTTTCGATGATTGTCACCAATTAACCACTACTTTTTTCTATAGAGGCCTTAACTGTCCCATTAAGATCTTTCCTGTTCCTTCTTTAATAGTAAGCACCAAGGAGACTTAGATTTAGCAAGTCTCTTAGTAAATGAGGAAGTTCTTTCTCCTAAGTAGTTATCTCAGCAATTGCCATACATTCTTTCTGTTCTAGCCGCGCCTACAACTTTTTGTAAATCTTACAATTCCTTCTGGAGTGACTTTGTGAAACCCCCAATACTTTTATATTTACTTATAACTTGTCTACTAGCCTCCATAAGAGGGGTTTCAGGGTAGCACTTAACTCTGGTGAGTTAGTCATATTTTTAAGACACTCATCAGATATTGGAGTCGTCAACACTCTTAAGAAAGAGCTTTGAATAAGGGAACGTTGACAATGAGTAAGTACAATGAGCAGTAGAAACAGTAAAAGATTAATAGGCACTCTTATGAGGAAAAGATAGGCAGAAACACATCTTTTCCAGGGGTTTTGCCAGCCTTTTCCCAGGAGTAGGCCTCTTAGAAGCCCTATTCTCTAAGGTAGACTTCGGTGAAGTCCCAAAACTTGGAGATAGGTTTCTGTAAAGCCCCATTCTCTGAGGTAGACTTCGGTGAAGTCCCAAAACTCAGAGATGGGTCTCGAGGCCCCTATCATGGTCTGATAGATGGTTTCCCATGCTAAGCAGACTCTACTGGGGTCGGCGTGGCATTTGCCCCTTTTTTTTTTTTTTTTTTTTTTTTTTTTTTAATTTTCACCAGTCCTGACTCCGTGTATCAATTTTATACCAGCTGTCCTTGTAAGCTCCAATTTTAAGACATACTCATACCATTTGCGACATACTTAAACTTTCTGAGGTTTGTCTTAAAGACAATCCTTACTTTTCAAATTTCCCCAATTCTCTTTCCAAGGCTTTCTTTACTTCCTTCTTTCTTTACAATTCCTTTCCCAAGGCTTTCTTTACCACCCTCTTTCTTTACAATCTCTTGTCCATCTTTGTGGCTGTAGTTTAAAACTGCCCAATTTTCCTTTGGCTTGCGGAACCTTTATCTTAGAACAGCCTTAAGGCACCACCATGATGCAGAAGCTTGCTAGATTTTAAGGCTAAGAGTATTACCTCTATTGATAACACACTCAGGTTATTACCATATCAGAGTCAAACTAGGCTGTGACCCTAGAGTGGATTTCCAGTCACTATGCACTGAAGTGCCTAAGACAAGCAAGCCAGTGATATCCTTGTCCCCAATATCCACTGTGGGAAGAGAGAGGATTTCTGGATATCACCCAAAAGAATGTCCCACAAGATCTTAGATTTAGCAGCTTTCAACCAGGAAGCAGATTCAGGTGATGGAATCAAGCAGGAGTATCTCTGGTTGACTGTCAGGCCGTCGTTGAACTTTACCCATTAAGGTGTTCAGCAGTAGCAGTAGCAGCAACAGGGTCTCTCGTGCTGGGCTGCAAATTCCTACACAGACTGGTTAAGGATGCAAGTAATACATAGGCTTGGCAGGCCGTGACTCCGTTGGTTTCTAAGAACATTTAGACAATAGCCCAGGACAATTTACCAAAATAACTTTTTTTTTTTTTTTTTTTACTAACCAGATTTTTTTTTTTTTTTATAAATAGACACAGAAGGCTTAGTCTTGTAACCATCTCTGACAAATGCAGTCTCCACACTTGCACACCTACAGCTGTTAACACTATTCTTTATGCCTTTAAAAAATTATTTTACCTATTTTGCCTCATTTTTCCAAAACTGACTCTGGACCCTTGATCTTAAAATGGGGGTAGAAGGGCGAAGGTCAATCTTCTGTAACTTCTTCAAGCTGACTTTAGGGGCGTTGATCTTACCTAGCCAAGAACCTATAACCTTAGCCTATTTTACAAAGAGGCTATCAGGGTTAGATGTCATTAAGAACAATATTTAACTTTTGACAACTGCACAGACATTTTCTCCAGCTATAGCAGTGTAGCTTGTTTAGCACTCTGGTTTGCAAAAAGCATCTTTTTAGATGACTTAGGAATGTGATCTCTAGTGACCCTAACACAATGCCTGAGTTACCTTTGCAGGCCTTTAGACAGATATCAATAGAAACACACTCTCAGGTTTACAAACTTTTTCCTGAGAAGATGAATTTCATGTTACTGGTGTCAGCTCAATATTACTGCCAATTAGAGCTTTTGGCACATAAAGGGGTTAAGATTTAAGCTATCTCCCACATTTTATAACATTAGCTTTTTACTATCACAGAGGACTGGCAAGTTCCTGTCCCTTACAAGGTAGTCATGAACATTAGGCATGCTTCCAAACTATCTTCCTATGACCTCCCGGCTCTGATCAGTTTTGAAGGGCCACGCACAAATGACTCTAGGATCTGACATTTCTGCCATCCAAGCAGTGGCTTACTGCCTCTGGATGCTCCTCCATTGCTTTCGTCCCAGGAGTGTCTTCGCTACACTGGATAAATGCCTCATTGGCATTTTCCTTTAGCTGGTCGCTGGACTTGAACTTGGGGCCTGAACACTGTCCCTCAGCTCTACAGCTTAAGGCTAGCACTCTGCCACTTTGAGTCTCCAGCTTGGGGCTTGAGTACTGTCCCCTGACTCTTCAGTCCAGGGCTAGTACTCTGCTGGCTGAATAGAGGTGACAGCCTCTCAGGGACGTTTTTCTGCCCGGGCTGGCTTTGAACCAGTTTGCAGATCACTGAGTCTTATAAAAGGCCATTTTACTCCAATTAAAAGCAACAAGGTGGTCAACATAGAAGTAGCTTTTAAGCATGCACTTACCTGACACTTATTAAGAGTCAAAGTTACATCTGACAAACTGTAAGAATCCTCTGTGCTTTGCTTTGGGCTTGCTGGAAACTTAAAAAACCTGTAAGAGCAAACTAGAATAGCAATCATTTTGATAATCCTATTTTTTTTTTTTTTTTTTGCACATTGAGGCCAATGTCAAGAATGATTTTACATTTAAACTATATATCCAAAAATCCATTCCCTATTTTTTTAAACCTCTTATTAATCACCTTTAATATTTTATACTTTAGTTTTCATTTGCATTTTGAAAAGATCCCTTGAAATCTTGAGGCCAAGTGTCACTCATTGCCTCTTGGCTGCTTGTTTTAAAACAGACACACATTAAGATTTTTAAACTCAAATGACAATTTTCCTTAATGCAAGAATTACAGTCACCTTTACTATACCACAAAGCTAGATTTAACATCTTTATAACTTTTAAAAACATCCTAATTGTAGAACATAATTGAAAGTAAGCCACATTATACAAATAACTTTTTGCCCTCTTTTTAAGGCCTTCCTAATTTTAATGTTAACACATCCAAGGGAAAGTTTTTCCAGTACTAATCAGATCATCACACCACTCATTTTAACCATCATGTTTTCAGTGTCTATCTGCAGGGAAAAGAGACAGAACAACGATGGGCCACTTGGCCCCTCCTATGGAATGGCCACACACTCTATCTGACTCTTTAGGGTTAGATGAACTGCGTTTGTGCCAGCTTGCCTCACCATGGGTGGACTCCTCCCAGGGCCTGTCCCACTGCATGACCAGCTGAACTGCACTTCTGCTTGTTCACCCTTCACCTCTAAAGATAGGTCTTCTGTTGGTTTCTAAGTTTTTCCCTGTCTCTTCTCTTGGTTCTCAAATGAAATACAGTTTTAGATAGACAGAACAGGTAACATCTTTGAAAGTGTTAAACTAACCTTTACATTTAAATTTCTAATATTTATCCCCAAATTTTAGCCAAGGGAATTAGACCCCAAACAGCCAATGCATTTTTGTTAAGCCAGATAACTTGATTACAGTATAAACAGTCTTATGCATTTTAAAATATTAGTTTTTAAAATACCAGATTTTCTAATTTGCAAGTTAAAGAACCTTTTAAAAAGCCATTTAAAACAATGTGAAGATTTTTAAAATTTTTGGTAATGTCCAAACCTCATAACCTTTTGAATTTTTAAATTAAAACTCACCCAATTGTTACAGCATGCTGACAATTTTTTATCTTTGAACACGTTCACAAACACACACAAAACACACAGATCTTAAAGCGCGCAAAAATCAAAATCAGTTGTACGTACACTTTCTAAAGGTTTTAAACAAAAATTTAAGACAGTATTTCTTTTAAACTAGGTACCTTTGTTGGGCTTAATTTTCCCAGAGCTTGCTTATCTAGCAAGGCAATTCACTAATTAGTCTTTTGAATCTCTGTGCTGTTCTCATTCAGCAAACTGAATCCAGAGTCTGCTGAGTGAGCCTGTCACACTCACCCAAATCTTCCCTACCTCAGAAAACATAAAACGAACACACACACTAAACAAGACAAACAAGTGGCCACAAAGACAAAATTAGGTCTCAGTGAATGGGGTGACATCTCACCACTTACCAGGGGACTAGAACCCCCTCTACTTATTCTAGAGAATTTTTCTTTTTAGATTCTTCTGAGATTTTCAATTATACTGAAATTATACCCCCTCTCTTTTACCTCTTTGAAATGATTGAGCAGGAGGTTGAGAGGAGTAAGCTTGCTTTGTCCTTGCCCCATCTCTGGGACAAGGAGTGTCCAAATTAATAAAACTGAGATAAGAAAGAAAAAGAAGTTAAAATTACACACACATACACACACACCACATACGGGGGTTGGTAATGTATGTGCACTTGGTCACGCTTTCTCTGGGGAGGTGGGCAATCTGGTCCGGGCACTCCTGTAATTCTAAAAGGGTGGAAGGGGCAATTAAGTGGGAAATGCGCACTCTTCCTCTGGGTCTAGGGGATCAGTAAGCCCCTCATCCACCAGCCCCAGGGCTGCGTGCCTAAGATTCAAATTAGAGTTAATAGAAGACATATACGCACACTCAAGACAGACAGCAAGCGCGTCAGACTGCTGGTCAGACAGTCTGTCCAGAAGGGCTTCCAACCAGAGAGAATCGGCCAATCGGGGGGACTCGAACCCCCTCTACCCGATCTCGAGGACAGCCCCACCCAGGGGTCCAGGGGACGTCTCCCACTGGCCCCACTGGCAGTCTTATAGCGCGTCCGCCAAGACTCTCCGCCAGCCCCAAGACCACACCTGCAGGCAGGCTTTCACCATTCCTGAAATATGAAAATTGTATCAAATGATCTAACTGTTTCTTATTCTCTTGGGGAGGGGCTGGTTGCCCCTCTGTCCGTTTTTTGTTTCCTCTCAAAGGAGGAGTTCCCTCTTTATGGAACTTAGATTTACATTCACTTTTTCAGTGGTTTCCTTTTTCCATTTTTTTTTGTTTCCTCTCAAAGGAGGAGTTCCGTCTTTATGGAACTTAGATTTACATTCACTTTTCCAATGGTTTCCTTTTTCCTGCGGGAACCAAGGATTAGTTTGTTCTCCCACTGCTACTGTGGAGTATATGTTTTAAAATAGAGACAAACTATCCTTATTCTTAGAAGATGAACTCCCCATGATTTGCTCGTTATCTTTCTCAGTCACAACTGAGGGGCCTGCAGCACCCCAACGAGCTTCTGACTACTATTCCAGGTGAAAAGAAAAGACAGAGAGAGAGAGATAGATGCTTACCTCCCAAGGTTCCTTGACTGAAGAAACTGCTTCTTGCCCCGCTCTGAGCCCCACGTTGGGCGCCACCTGCCGTGGACCGGGTTCTGTCGGAACGACGAAGGATACCTAGGGGAGGAACCTGGAATAGGACGGGGAGATGGCAAACAGACAACTCACACACATTAGGAGTGGATGCTGAGTGCTGAGTGCGATTTAATGCAGAGGATAACAAACTTTTATAGCAAAAGTCTCCATAAGAAAGGGCAAAAGGTTACATAATCTTGCTGCAGGGCTTCATTCTTGGGTGGTCACCAACTGGTCGCCTGATAGGCACTTGTTTCCAGCTTTACCTCTATTTTTAAGAAATACAATGGGTTTCGATGATTGTCACCAATTAACCACTACTTTTTTCTATAGAGGCCTTAACTGTCCCATTAAGATCTTTCCTGTTCCTTCTTTAATAGTAAGCACCAAGGAGACTTAGATTTAGCAAGTCTCTTAGTAAATGAGGAAGTTCTTTCTCCTAAGTAGTTATCTCAGCAATTGCCATACATTCTTTCTGTTCTAGCCGCGCCTACAACTTTTTGTAAATCTTACAATTCCTTCTGGAGTGACTTTGTGAAACCCCCAATACTTTTATATTTACTTATAACTTGTCTACTAGCCTCCATAAGAGGGGTTTCAGGGTAGCACTTAACTCTGGTGAGTTAGTCATATTTTTAAGACACTCATCAGATATTGGAGTCGTCAACACTCTTAAGAAAGAGCTTTGAATAAGGGAACGTTGACAATGAGTAAGTACAATGAGCAGTAGAAACAGTAAAAGATTAATAGGCACTCTTATGAGGAAAAGATAGGCAGAAACACATCTTTTCCAGGGGTTTTGCCAGCCTTTTCCCAGGAGTAGGCCTCTTAGAAGCCCTATTCTCTAAGGTAGACTTCGGTGAAGTCCCAAAACTTGGAGATAGGTTTCTGTAAAGCCCCATTCTCTGAGGTAGACTTCGGTGAAGTCCCAAAACTCAGAGATGGGTCTCGAGGCCCCTATCATGGTCTGATAGATGGTTTCCCATGCTAAGCAGACTCTACTGGGGTCGGCGTGGCAATGTATAACCTTTGTTTGTATATTTAGTTGACTATCTGGGGTGTTTTTCCATGTATATAATTTATTCAGTTTGTATAACAAAATATAAATTATAGATAAACTATTATTCATTAAATAATACATCAATTATTTTATTGTTATTATCTGTAAGTAGATGCACAATGGAATTGCCACTTAAAGTAGTTTATTAATATATTTTGATTAATGTCACATCTTCCAATAGTCTCACCCATTCATCCCTTACCCACACCTTCCTTAAGTCTTTTTAATTTTGTAGGATATACTTTGGATTCTTAATTGTATTTTTCTCCTACTCTCCTCTTCATTTGTCCATCCCTTTCCCTACCCGACCCTACCCCTTTTGAGTACCCACGTCCTTTTGTACCTAGTTAAAAATATGATTTTTCTATATTTTCAAGTTCTCAATTTTCCCAGTTTCTATATTCCACAGGTCTATATTTTCTAGTTTGTAATTTTGACGTCAGAGACTGGGGATAGTTCTCTCTTAAAGAACAAGGTAGCATACTAATAAACTTGGATTTATTAGCCAATAACAACCCTGTTCAAATATACATCCATTATCTACTAATTTATTCAATGGCTTATACAAGTTACCAAGATCTTGTACAGTATCAATTTATTCCTGTTAAATGAATGTGTTAGAGCTCAGAGGGTGTTGTAAATTTTACTTAAATTAATTGAATAAAAAATCACAACCAGGGCTGGGAAGGTGGCTCAGTGGTAGAGCACTTGCCTTGCATGCATGAGGCCCTGGGTTCGATTCCCCAACACATAAGCAAAAAGAAAAAAAACCAGGAAGTGGCGCTGTGGCTCAAGTGGTAGAGCACTAGCCTTGAGCTGAAGAGCTGAAGGATGGCGCCCAGGCCCAGAGTTCAGGCCCCATGACCGGACCCCCCCCAAAAAATTACAACCATAGAAAAAAGTTCTTTATAAAATATCATTTACTTTTCTCCTTTTGTCCTTTATGGAATAGTAAAAGGTTTTATATAGGAACAATATAAATTCTCTTCAGTTAACATTGTGTGTCTATTCAGGTAATTCAATGAGTTGAATATTCTTTACCACTATGGCCTTTGCCCATGTTATTAGTTTGAATGACTCATCATACACTTGAACTGTTAGCTCTTGTGTTACAGAAGACATTCATATTTTCACACTTAATGCAAAATACATTGCTGAGTAAAATGAATGCAATGCACAATTGTGATCGTGCAGTATGCATAAGTAAAAGATTGGTGGCCTTTCTACTTTAAAGGAAACATTGAAATATATTACAGAAAGAAATTTTGTCTTCCACTCTAACAATGAGATGTACAAGACCCTATGTTGAAAATGAACTTTACAACTTGGGGGGAGGGGGAGTTGGAGAGGTGGAATGGGAAGAGATGGTAGGGGAAAACAAAGGAAGAGGTAACAATGCTCAATAGGAAATGTACTCATTACCTTACTCATGTTACTGTAACCCCTTTGTACAGTACTTTTATAATAAAACATATATTAAAAAGAGAAATTTGGTCTCAAAAATATGTTTAGAGATTTAAGTACTGACAGTATGTTTACTAGTATAGCTATGACTATTTTGGTTCCATAAATAATGCAAAGTGGTTAAAATTGAAAGCTGGCCTTTATACTTTATGCTTTATACCTTAGTAATCATTATATCATGCCTATTGGATTTTTTTGATTTGCAGGGAGACTTGGAACATCTAGACAGTCTAACAATGTGATGTGAGGTTGAAATTCAGAAACTTGAGAAATCACCCATGTCAATGCAAGATCTACTCATTGAAGTTACCACACCAAGGCTCAGATAAGTGTTCTTGATTGGCCATATTCCATGCAGTTGTATCTTACCCAATTCAATGTCAGGAGCTTCCATTTCTCAGCAGAGGGAAAACAAATAGAAGATCTACACTTGAAACTTTCTTATAATGTTTTTATATAATTCCTATAAAACTATAGGAATTATATTTCCTTTCTCCCAGTGGAATGTAACAGTTCACTTTTATCTATAATAAAACACACCCAGGAATATAACATCTCTAAGTATAATTTTAGTAAGTTATCAAACCTAAGATTAATCAGAGTGTGCTTATAAATTAGGGACATGTCTGAAGTGAGAGTAGTCTGCATTGTTTATTAACTTCAGAATGTGTCCATTCCAGTTTTTAAAAAAAGATAAAATACATACAGTTTTTCTTTTCAATGCTTGCTAAAACCTTAGTCAATGAGAACATTCAAATTTTATATTCCGTGGTCAAAGGGGGTGAGACATGCAATAGATTCATTTCTTTCTTTGTCTCACTTTTTATTTTTGGTCGGTCGTGGGGCTTGAACTCTGGGCTTGGGCGCTGTCCCTCAGCTCTTCAGCTCAAGGCGAGAGCTCTACCACTTGAGCTACAGCGCCACTTCCGGTTTTCTGGTGGTTTATTGGAGATAGGGGTCTCATGGTCTCTCATACCCGTGCTGGCTTTGAACCGCGATCCTCAGATCTCAGCCTCCTGAGTAGCTAGGATTACAGGCGTGAGCCACCAGCGCCCGGCTTCTTTGTCTCACTTTTAAATCATCCCCATCCTTCCTGGAAAATGAAAAGGCTATGTGTTTTGTTTTTATAAATAAACTACAAACATAAGCATAAGTTATACATAAAGCAGAGTATAGGTAAATAAAGCATGGATGCTGTCTTGAATTCTCCTCCACCTGATTGTTAGCTAGAGGCCAGCAAAATAGCTGTATACCCTGACATTGGGTGGCAATGTCTCATGCCTGTGATCCTTGCAACTCAAGAGGCTGAGATCTGAGGATAATGGTTCAAATCCATGTCAGGCAAGGAAATTTGTGAGACTTTTACCTCTAGTTAATGAACAAAAAGCCAAAAGTGAATCTGGGGTCAGGTAGTAGAGAACTAAGGGATAGTGCACAGTTCCTGAGTTCAAGCCCAAGTGTCAGCATGCAAATTAAATATATATGTATATATTTGTATACATATATATGTATATATACATATGTATATTCCTGTATATCTTATATGGGATTATGAAAAGCTGTTTACTCTCTGAGCAACAATCACTACATAAGAATGTCTTTGCAACTGGGCACTGGTAGCTCATACCTGTAATCTTAGCTACTTAGGAGCCTGAGATCTGGGGATCACAGTATGAAGCCAGTCCAGGCAGGAAAATCATTGAGCCTCTTATCTCCAATTAACAACCAGAAAACTGGAAGTGTTGCTATGGCTCAAAATGGTAGAATGCTAGTCTTGAGCAAAAAAGCTGAAGGACAATGTCCAAGTCCTGAGTACAAGTCCCACAACCAACTACAATAAAATCTATGATGGCTTAATTTTGTTAAACAGGATTGGTGTTCTTGTTACTTAGCATAATGTGGCCAAATCTAATCAAGCAATACCCTTTTTAAAAATGAATGACCAGGCCGGGCGCCAGTGGCTCACGCCTGTAATCCTAGCTACTCAGGAGGCTTAGCTCTGAGAATCGCAGTTCAAAGCCACCCCAGGCAGGGAAGACTGTGAGACTCCTATCTCCAATAAAACCACTAGAAAACCAGAAGTGGCACTGTAGCTCAAGTGGTAGAGCGCTCGCCTTGAGCTGAAGAGCTGAGGGACAGCGTCCAGGCCCATAGTTCAAGCCCCATGACCGACAAAAAGAAAAAAAAGAATGACCAAATGGCAGATTTCAGAGGAAGATAACACTGTCTGCTTAACTTGAATCAGAGCATGTCTGTCTCACTTCCTATGTCCTGGGAGAGAGTGCCAGGAAACAGAGTTTCCCAAAGTAATTGTTCTGAAAAATGAAGAGGATGTTATTAAAAATTGGATGTTGGATAAATAATGTGTGCCAATTATAGTAGAGTTTGAGACTGCCAATTTGTTTCTATGAAGATCTGTCTCTCTTCCAAATTAAGTGTGTTATGATTATTTCATTTCTTTTATAAAACCTGCATGGTACAAAGTCAAGCAGTTGACTTACTATCATAATACAGCATTTTATATATGATGTGTAAGTATGAAACTTTGGACTGCTTTGTGGTAACTATCCACTATTTTATCTGAATTGATTGTTTTCAACAGCATGTATGTAGCTAAGTTCAATTTAATGAAAAATAAAAGCTGTGATTGATCCAGTCATCCTGTTCAATCTGTATGGGGCATATTGATTCAAAGTGGCATTTTGAAATTTAATTAAATCTAGCAGTCTTGTATATTTTACATATAGTATTTACACAGTGGCCTACCAATGTGCTTGATTTTTCTCCCCTTCACTATTGAACCTACTTGCTGTTTTTAGTTTGTTTGTCCACATTTAATCCCGGATAGAAATCAGATAATACAGAGTTTTCTCGTGAGGTATAAAGCTCTATTGAAATAATTTTAAACTAATAATAGGTTCTAAAAATTCTATAACATGTTCAGGATTATGTTTTAGGATTTCGCTGACGCTATTTATAATTGTGAATTCAATGGTTTAAAAATTGTTTAAATAGGGATACAGGTGGACCTATTGCAGCAATGAGATGTACAAGTCGTTATGTTGAAAACACTTTACAACTCTGGCAAGTGGTGGGGGGGCAGGATGGGAAGGGACGGGAAGGGGAAACAAAGAAGGAGGCATTAATGCTTGATAAGAAATGTACTCATTATCTTGCCCATGTAATTTTAACCCATGTGTACAGTATTTTCACAATAAAAATGTTGATGGACTTCAATAGAATATAAAATATAGAGAGTTTTCACATTGCTGTTAGTATGAATCAAATTTTATGCTGATTATTCTTATAGTTATTATCTCATGTAATTTTTCATTCCATATGTTAATATCTTTAGGGTGATTTGATGAATGAAGGAATTAGAACTAGAAGGAATTATATAAATTTGTCCTCATATTTATATATTTAAAATAAATAGCCAGATCCACGACTTTGTCATTTGAAATTAAGCATTTTACATATTATGACTTTTTACAAGTTAAGTTTGATGAACTTAAAATGTTTAAGCTTATTAGAATCTATTTAAATGAGAGATATATCTTTATAGGTTAAAACAATGATTTTCATGAAAAAATAGTACTTTTTTGGGTGGGAGGTTTCTGAATTGCTGGAAGTTATAGCATAAGTTTAATAGAGGGATATTTCTCCAACTAATAATTGTCTTTAATGTTTTACAGACTTTAATATCAACTTTAATATCAACATTGAACAATTCTTAAATAACATTTGGTTACTCCATTCAAGTCAGTAGCTACATTTTAATATATATTTAAAAATGCAATATATAATCACTTTTAATTTCTGTGAATTAATTGGAGAAAAATAAAACTTTGGAAAATACTAAACTTTGTCATTTCAATAGGTATATTATTTAATGATTTATCCTTGTGTTTCAATTTTATATATAAGAAGAAGATATCAAATATTTTTTAAATATTTCCCTAATAAATACATCCATTCACTGTCTTTATCAGCTTGGGCTAATATAATAATATAACTAACATGGCTTAAAAAAACAAACAAGTATTTATTTTGTCTCAATTGTCAAGGTGCAAAGCAGGTAAATTCTTGATTTGGTTTGTAAACCTCTACTTTCTCACTTTTTTTCTGGCACTGATACTTGGATTCAATGCTTGGGCACTATCCTGTAGCTTTTTAATGCTCAAGGCTGTCACTCTGTCACTTGAACCACAGATCTGCTTTTGGGTGGTTAATTGGAAAAGAGAGTCTGACAGAGTTTCCTGCTCCAGATCGTTCCAACCTTATCCTCAGATCTCAGACTCCTAAGTTAACTACACATGAATAGAGGAACGAGTCACCAGTGCTCAGCAATTACTATATTCTTGTATGTTTCCTTGGTGCTCCTGAAAAGATAGAGGAAAAGATTAGTTGTTTCTTTGTCCTCTTCTAAGCATGTCCACCTTTTAGCTTTAAGACTTCATTTAGTCCCAATTACATTCATAAAATCTTCGGCTGCAAATATGGTCATATTAAAGGTTAATAGATCAAACTCAGAATAGAGATACCTGCTTAATATTTGCAAGCACATAAATTAAGCTATAGGTGAGATGCTGGAAATATAAATATTCTACATCCTGAAGTTTATACATGGTGGAAAGAATAAATTTATAAGTGGTAAATAAAACACAGTAACACAAATAACTCTGATGGAATTGAAAGTCAGGAAGATGGTTCCAAGGATAGATCTAGAAATTAGAGATAAATGGATAGAGGAAATGGTGGGTGAATACAAATTGAATATTCAATATTATATATGTGAAAATGGAACCAGTTACCTTTGGGGTTTGGGGAATGGGTGTGGTTGGGAGAAATGATGCAAGGGTGACATTTATCAATATGCTTTGTGCTTCTAAACTGATGTGTTGAATTGAAACCCTTTTGTACAACTACTTAATGATAATATATACATGCAAACATATACCTATATATATATGTATAAAAATATTGTACATACATAAAAATATTGTAACTATTAAAATTGTTGAGAAATAAGGGTAAATGAATGAGTTCAAGCAGTGATGAGGATTGGATTTAAAGCAAGAACCATCCAATCAAACTACAGCAAGGACTGCAATTTGTCATGAGCCTGTTGTGAATCTCTCTGGGCTGTCCATGGTAAAGGCCTATATTCTCAATTACATTTGAAGCAAAATTTGCTTTCTAGCATGTGAGAATGAAATGGAAAATGCTAAAGGAAAAAAAAGTCGATAGTTTCAATTAGATAGACAAGTTGTGGGCTTGGATGTAGCTCAGTGGCAAAGCACTTGCCTAGCAAGTGCTATGTCCTGGGTTCGATCCCCAGTACCAAAAAAGAAAAGACAAAAAAGAAGACAAGTTGTGAGGCCGGGAAAGATGATGGCATGTTATTTAGATGAATTGATTTAAATCTTTTTTTTTTTTTGGGTCCGGTCGTGGGGCCTGAACTCTCGGCCTGGGTGCTGTCCCTCAGCTCTTCAGCTCAAGGCTAGCACTCTACCACTTGAGACACAGCTCCACTTCCGGCTTTTTTCTTTTTGCTTATGTGGTGCTGAGGAATCGAACTCAGGGCCTCAGGCATGCAAGGCAAGCGCTCTACCACTGAGCCACCTTCCCAACCCTGATATAAATCTTTTCTAGGACAAGAAACCAGGGTGTGTAAATGTAGGAGTAATGTGGGTGTGTCAAAGCAAACACCTAAATCTATAGGAAGAACTTTGAAAACACACCCTATTCTCCAAGAATGGAGGCACTGGCTAAAATGAAGTTTGGAGGAAAAGATCAGAACTCAATTATGTGCAAGTGGAAGATTGCTCAAGAAACAGTGAGGCCCCATGTTGCCACTAACTTGTTTATCAGTGTTCTGAAGAAAAACAGATCAAGTGGGATGGAAAGGGTTGGAGACTGAGAGGAATGAAGATAGAAGAAGAAGAGAAGATTATGAAAACTGGCTCAATTATAGTAGTTGAAAAAACTGAGGAATTACATGATCTACCATGAGAGCTGGGGAACCAAAAGAAAAAGGAAAAAAACACAGTTGTGCATCTTATGCTAAAGATAAGGACTGAGATATAGGTTTTCTAATGTTCATTTAATATTCCAAGGCAAAAAAAAGTCCTAGTTCAAGGAATGAGAAGAATTTGTCCTTAATTCATTCACATTTTGGGTGTACATAGACTCCTGTTGATTGGATAATACCTGCTAACTTTCACAAGCAATCATCTTTGTAGGATCTACTATTTCAATTTCTGACTTCTCGGCAGTTTCAAAATCTTGAGAACATACACAGAGGTATTTCCACGCCTTTGTCCACTCAAGAGTTCACACATAAAATTACATCACTCTATGATTTTATGTCCTCACAGATTCACTACTAACTTCCATGACCCTAATTTTTAGTAGGAAAGAATTTAGTACCTTAGAGAGCTTGTGACAGAATTTGGGCTAATTGGTATTCCTGAAAAATTTAGAAGGATGACAGCAAATTTAGGGATAGAGTTTTTTTTTGTAAAAGAAAATGGCATAAATTGGAAAATAATGGAAAACATTAGCAAAAGGAATTCTGGAACCACAAAAGAGACAGATTTAACTAAGTGAGTAGTTTTTTCCTCCAAAAAGAGTAGCAATCATTTTTATGTAGTTTAGAAAACATATCAATGTAAAGAATAGGGTTATCACACCTAGAAACAAGGATATTATTAAAGAATAATAATGCAATGACAATAACAGTATTTAAAGAATTATACAATAAAAATTCAAAGGGGCTGGGAAGGTGTCTCAGTGGTAGAGCAATTGCCTTGCATGCATGAGACCCTGGGTTTGATTCCTCAGCACCACATAAGCAGAAAAAGCCAGAAGTGGCCTGTGGGTCAATTGGTAGAGCATTAGCTTGAGCTGAAGAGCTGAGAGACACTGCCCAGGCCCAGAATTCAGGCCCCATGACTGACCAAAAAAAATTCAAGAATTACCTCTAAATTACCTTCAATATTTTTCATGAAATATTCCACAAGCTGTCACAAGCATGCATACAAATACATTTTCAGTTTAGTTTAAATTTAGACAAAGTGGCTTTCTGCAAACCCAGCTACTATGACCTATCTAAAAATCTAGAAATTGTTGCAAGAAAAGCTTGCTTTTCACCATCCTCAACTCTGTTCTCACCTCAGCTGCTGACTTTTTATTTTTGTTTAAGAAGCCATGCCATTTGGGGAATGGCTAGTTACATCTCATGTTAAAAACTAGAGTCCCCTCTTTCCTTTGACCTCTCCCCTTTTTTTTCTTTCTCAGGACTACAAAAATCAAAAGAAATGTTGAACTAGTGGGGCTGTGATTTCCCACTTGCACTCTTAGTACTGTTCATAAGAGTGACCTTGGAATTCTAAAGTCTAAAATGACTTGGAGGAAACTTTCCATGCAATATCACTTGATTTGTTTTCAGACACACACACAACCATCAACTAATTGAAACACTCCATGGGTTTATTTATTTTTAATGTACAATGAGTTAAATTAAATGGCTCTTTACATTGATCTGAGTGACTGTAGATTGGTAAAGAAATTCCCAAGTGTAGGGAGGAGGCAGTCACCTTGAACTTGATTTTTGGTGACAGTTCCAATTCCTCCATCCTTACATGATACTCCAGCTATGGAAAAGGAAAATTAGTAAACTTTCATATAGGTCAAAGTACTACTAGACATTGTCTGCTTCCTTAAACTCCATTCTCAATTCACAAGTGGAACAATGTAATTTTTTCTCTTTTTTTCCTGTTGTTTTATTTAATTAACTACTCTTTACAATTCTGTCATTAAAACAAAAAGTTAGTACTGAGTCCTGG